>NC_023169.2:12241171-12544202 GCF_000231095.2 Oryza brachyantha | reverse complement strand
AGTGGATTTGTCAAAAATTACATAACTAGGTATCATCACGAAGATAGAGATGTATGTAAGAGAACATGCACCAACAAACCCATACCGAATAAGCCATCTGAGCCATCATAGTTGACATGAAAAGATGTCGGCGGAGCTACGTACATGCCATGAATTTTTTTAAGAGTTAGATGCCTACCTAGCGGATAAGCACAAGACTAAAATGATAGAGGTGGCATGTATATTGATGATATGGGAACCAAACCTCGTAGCTCATCAAGATCTATTCGCGCCCCCTTTGCGAGGGGTCGAGCTGCTTAGACCTATAGCAAGCCGGTATACGTTTAGAGCAATGTTAATAATATAGCTAACAAGTTGGCTATAAGACTTCTTAGGATAAGTACAACAGTTAAACAGTGTAGATGGTTGTTGGCTATTTGACACACACAGACAGCTAAATAGACAGCTTGTACAATGACTTGTCTATTTGTTTGTCTGCAAAATATTTAATTTATCGTTTGACACATAAATCAATATAATTAATAGTACTAGTGAATAGATGAGACGCAACGTACAACAGTGCTAGCGGTGTCGATTTGACATTGGAGCACGCATCCCTGCCGTCTCTTTGCGAAGAGAAGCTGTGATCGTCTGTTAGATGGAGAAGGATTTTTTTGCAAATTTCGTAACATATAGACGGCTTAAAGACAGATGTTGTACATGCCCTTATAGCCAGCTCTTAGTCCACCCATATACTAGTTAACTCTTCATCATTAATGCAAGATCCACATGTCACTCTCACAGAGTTTTTTGTTTCTTGTGCGTAAGCTGGCTACAAGCTTATAGTCTGCTTACACTCTTATCCTCTCTTCTCCACATAAACATTTAGCCAATTTATAGCCTGCTATTACACTTGCTCTTATGTAACCCAACGCCTTCCAGCATGGCAAGCTTCTGAGACTCAGCAGAGGGCCCACCTAGGGAGGCCTATGAGGCGCAGGAGCTCCTCACTAACCGTGCTTAACGCTGAAACACGTGGTGTTAGGTGCTGTCTGCCACCACGTGTTAGTGTTAAATATGGCGGGATGGCACCTGCTGTTCCTTGGGCAAGCATGGAAAATATATAGGTGTGTCCTTGTCAGGTTGAATCAATCCAAACAAAGAAAGTTCGACTATTTAACCAGAATGAAAAAAAAAAGAATGTGGAGAGAAACCCAGCCAAATAAGAAGAGATCAATCCAAACAAAGAAAGAAAAAGAGCGAAGGTGATCGATCTAGAAAAGGATCGGTAATAAATATTCACTTCAAGTTTTTTTATAAAGGATCGGTAATAAATATTCACTTCAAGTTTTTTTTATATGACACCGTTGATGTTTTATATTTACGTTTGATCATTTACTTTATTAAAAATATATATATATATAATTATTAATTGTTCTGTTATAGTTAGATTTATTATTATGAAAACTTTAAGTATGTCTTATAATTATATAATTGATAAAATTTTTGACGATAAATGATCAAACGTAAATATAAAAGACAAAGATATCATATAAAAAATATAGAGAAAGTAGAAGATAAGATAGAGGGAGATGATCCTGCCATAGAGATAGATCTATCCTGCCTCAGCCTACGCCATCGCAGCTGAGTTTCGTCGGGTGGCCGTTGCCGTTGCTGCATGCCCGGTTATCGCTCGCCCCCGCCAGTTCTGCTTATGAGATCAAAATACTTTATTCAGTACTACCTCTCCTCCGTTAGACTTTCTAGCATTGTCTAGATTCATATGGATGCTAATAAATCTAGACATATATATATATAAATTATATACATTCATCAATTAATTGATGAATTTTAGACAAAGCTAAAAAGTTTTATGATATAAAACAGAGGCAGTAATTTGGAAAACGAATCGTGCAAACGCCATCATGAAAATCTGAGTATAATAGGGGCAAAGAACGCACCCCAAGCACACTGTCAAGTTGAAAACGCCACCACGAAAATCTGAGTATAATAGGGCGCAAGACCTATTCCAAGTTATGTCAGCAGGTACTCGATAATGTCATGACAGATATCTACGTAGTTCCTCGTATAGAATAAAAACTTAGAAGATGGCCGAATATCGATATACAATAGCAAACGAACAAATTGACCTTACGAAATCAGTCGCTGTTATAGCAGATCCAGAAAAAATATTAGAAAAGGCTAGACAAAAGAGAAATATTGCCTCTAGCCCCTCCTTCCCTTTAATAATACTAGAAATTTTGTTGTGATTGCTAAGTAGGGACTTCAATGTCTCCGACCAGCTAGGAGGGCTAAAGCCCCGCTAGCCCCGGTAGTGGATCCGTCCTAGTTGTATGCACGTGGACTAGAGTACTACTGGAGTCGTGTTTTACATGATGGTCAGATGGTACACTGGATTTCTTTCACTCGAGGCACTTGTCATACGTCGTTCTCGTTGCTATTGGTTTAATAATTGTGCTCATGTGATCGACTGTCACATCAACACGCATGCTTAATTAATTAAACTCGTGACAAAGAAGTAGCAATCAATCACGCAGCACCACACAGCAGTGCATGCACTGACGAACTGTCCGGTTGCTCGGGCATGCGTTTCCGGTACATGTCAGTTTGATTATAAAGTTTCGTTGGTCAACAAGGCAGCAAAATGACTAGATTCGTTGTTAGATCTGAAAAAATTATTATGTTATAGAAAACGACTGGATTTGCAGACATACAGGAATGGCCCACGCTGGTTTAGATATATATTAAGAGCAATGTTACGTAAACAGACATACCTAAATTTTAGTTTAAGTACTGGGAGGTTCTAAAATTTACATAGCAAAAAGTGGTACCTCTTGTTATCTTCTCGTGACTCTAAAATTGCTTATATATTAATTAGTCTCTTTCCTCAATTTGGTTGTTTTTTTTGTCTGTTGGTGGTCAGGTAAAGCCCATGTCTACGTATCAAACATATACACTTTCGAAACATCTAGACATTAATGTTTAGATGGAAAAAGAAATATTTTGATAGTTACTTTGTGAATTTTGTGATATGTTTATATAAGAGCGGTGAAGATTCATTGACATAGTTACATATTGAAAACAATATATTCTATAGATGCTACTAATTCTAAATTAAATTTAATTGTAACACTAATTAAAATCTATTGGATATAATAAAAAATTTACCTATAAATACATGAAATAAGAGTATTATATTAAATCTACTTCAAAATATAAAATTTAGCTGTGTAAAATTGCAAGGAAATATAGCTAGTAGTTGACACCCGGATTTACGAAACCGCGGTTACCGTAATGGTACGACCGCGGTAGGACCAACAAATTTGAGGTGAATTAAAAAAATTGATGAAATTTAGTAAAATAATATATACCGTAGAGGTTGATTTATAGTATAGTTTTATGTGAGAAATAGATGAAAAATTGTATTTCCTGATTAGTTAAAAATCATTGGTGAAAAATGGCAAAAAAAGGAAAAATGAACCTGTTCATTTGAAGGCCTATCAAGGCCCAAGAGGAGTGAGGGACCAAAATATTTCTTATTATAAAGTGGACACTGCTAAATTTAAACTATTGCTTCGTATTATGGTATGGACTGTACCATGGACACTCTATTTACCCTATAATCTCTGGAGTACGCACACTAAGTTATTTATGGTCCCTTTTACTATTTATGATGTGAAATGTGCTTGAAATAGAACTTGTGTTGTTCAATAATTATGACCTATCGGTTGTCATGTACTCTCTGTGGGTTTTTTTTCATGACTTTTTTTATTTACGTTTGACACTTCGTCTTATTCAAAAATTTCGTCCAAATATATAAAATTATAAATCATACTTAAAGTTACTTTAACAATAAATCAAATCATAATAAAATAATCAATAAGTATATAAATTTTTTGAATAAGAGAAAGGGCCAAACGAAGATCAAAAAGTCAACGGCGTCAAACAAAAAAAATTGGAGGGAGTATATATTTTTTGCAATGTCACAAATTTAGTCAAGATCATGCCAAAATTTTCCTTTTTTTTTCCAAAACATGACCTTACTCTTAGAATTAAATCTATCTACTATTTTCCTATTTTTCTTACAATTTTACATATTTTTTCCAGATTTTTTTTACAGTTATCTACATTCGAATCATG
This sequence comes from Oryza brachyantha, assembly GCF_000231095.2. Lineage (NCBI taxonomy): Eukaryota > Viridiplantae > Streptophyta > Magnoliopsida > Poales > Poaceae > Oryza > Oryza brachyantha. The sequence goes on along the minus strand of NC_023169.2, from coordinate 12,540,062 downwards.
ATTGACATAGTTTTCAGCTCAAACTGCGTGGTTTTGATTGACAAAGCTGCGGTAACCATTGATTTTGAATCCAAAAATTTGAAATTCGAATTTGCAGTGGCATCCGCGGTTACTGTGAGGTAACTGTGCCTCCCGCGGTTTCGTGAACCCTAGTTGACACTACAAACCTAGCTATATTCTCTCGCTTATAAAAGCATATATGAATATGTCGTAAGAAAATTCACAAGTCCAATATTGCAAATCCTACTTTGCATGCATGTGTTTTAAGTGAAAAACATTATCCAAAAATAAATCACAGCCAGAACATGAGTAACACCACCAGATTCTCACTGGCTAGATGCTTAGCGAGTTAGTGGTTGCTTCTCAAAATTAACCTCCCTAACTCTGTTAGGGCTAAAAACTGAATTGGTTATATTATAACCTGAACTGGGTATATTTGTAAATAAAAAAAATTATGAGTAAAAAAATGTTATATGTATTCTTAGTTATCTAAGGGTCATTAGTAAAAAATAAACTATGATAAAAAAATCATAAAATCTACTCTAAATTTAAAATTAAAAATTTAAATTTTGACTTATAAGTATAAACAAAAGCCGAAATACAGTGTTGTTAGAGATTGTGTAGTAGTCCAAGGCAAGGTGTACGTACATTTGAAAAAGATCTGCTGCTGATTATGGTTTAGTTTATTCTATCTCGGTTAGGGCAGGGTTAAACTCCATTTTTTATCCCGGTATTTTCTTACTGTTGTAGCGGTTTTTAGTTGGACGGAGCGGACTTTCTCGGGAGCCAGCGCATGGTGTGTGGCCGTGTGGGGGAGAGGGAGGTGGGAGATAGCATTGTGAAGCTTCTCATGGTACTCCCTCCATGCATCCATGTAGACGTTGGTTAGTTCAATTTTGAGCTAACCAACGTCATACAAATAAAATAGGAGGGAGTAGAAAAGATTAGCTGAAACTTTGTGGCTGTTTGTGTATAGGGATTTTTTTTTGTCCCTCGTCACATCGGATGTTTGCATGTTAATTAGGAGTATTAAATATAGACCGGTAACAAAATTAATTGCATAAATAAAGGTTATTTCATTAGACAAATTTTTTAAACCTAATTAAGCCATAATTAGCACATGTTTATTATAGCATTACAATCGTTAATTATGGACTAATTAGGCTCAATAGATACGTCTCACGAAATAGTTAAGAATATGGGGTGAGTTTTATTAATAATTTATATTTAATACTTCTAATTAGTGTCTAAATATTTGACGTGACAGGGATTAAAAAAAGTCAGAGGGAAACAAACAGATAGTCTTTGTTTGATTGAGGCATATATAGAGTTTCAAAACTGCTCCCTGCATATGCACGAGGAGATTCTATCGACGATGAGGTAGCACACCTTCGCATGTCTGTCTGCACATAAAAGTCCGAGATGAGCTTCTCGATCCAGCACCAATCAACCATATGGTTGAACATTGTAAGTATATATGCCAACAAAAGGCGAACCGATCATATTTGTAGATAAAAAAAATTATAAATAAAAAATTTATATATGTATTCTTATTGATTTAAGAGTTAAAAAACTTTAATCTTAAAATTAACTCTAAATTTAATATTGAATTTTTTTTGGGTTATAAATATATATGGTTGAACATTAGTCATGTGGTCCACGTGGACATAACAAGAAGTCGATCATTTGCCCATGTGATTGACCTCAAACATGAGACACCACCAGTCTTCTTTCTTTCCAATTCAAAGTTCCTTTGTCGGCACACAAAAGGGACGGGATGATCATATTGTAGGAATATAGCGAAGGGTACGCTAGCGTAAATCAAAATTTTTTTACCCCATAAAACAGAAACTACTGTTGTTATAGATATCACAGGATTACCACTAGACGCGCAGATAAAGCGAAACCGTCTTAGAGTAGACGAAGCACGTAGAGGTCGCACTGTCATGCGGTTGATCACGTCACTTCGTTGGTCACGTACTCATATGCGGTTCGTCCTAGTGCTCCAGATGCAGCACCTCCGAGGTATCCACACGTATAGAGAAGAAGCGGTCATGCCCTGGACTGCTAGATCCACGAGAGCAATGAAGGCGTGGACGTGGGGAGAGTGGCGGCTGGCATGGATGTTCCCTAATCCGTACACCCCACCCCTCGTTATATAGGCGTTCTAATAGGCTTCTGATCCCGAGGCTCATTAATTAGAAACCCTAAGCCTTCTCTAATTCAGATCTTATCCGAATTAGGCTTCCAGCCCCTTTAGCGTGCCACCCTATGGGTTCACGCATACATAGTCATGGCCCAAGTACTTCTACTTGGTCCAATAGTTGATAGCGGCCTCTAGCAAGAAGTGTCAACTCCTATGTGCACGTAAAGATCATATCAGACGGACCATCATAACGTCATGTATAAGCTATTCCGTTTGCCTCACGGTATTTGGTCTAGCTCCAAGCTGGTCTCTCTTTCTTGATGCTGTGAGTCGAATCCTTGAATAGATTAACACTTAACCTAGCACGGCCATGCATTTCTTGATCCGATCACTTGAAGGGCCTAGAGATATCTCTCTTATATAGAGAGAGACAAATCCCATCTTAAGTGACCATGCCTCACATCATGCTTCATGACAAACCCGAAAACAACCCTTATAACTACCCAGTTACAGAATAGCATTTGATAGCCCCTGAGTAGGTCAGTTCACATCTTAAGAACATACGAGAGCCTCAGGTCTAAGGACAAAGCATACATGTTGTGTAAAGAGAGAACAATATTACAATATCTCATGATAGATCGGTCCAGCATTACATCATACATACGCCCACATTATTAATTTAACATCTCCATGTCCATGACTGGTAAAACATAGTCATCAACTAATATATGTACGAGTAACGAGTTTCACAAACAATTCCATAATTGCCAATAATACAAGTTGCCTCCCATGGATATCCAATAGATAAATAAGTGTCATAGATACAATGAAATATGATCATCTGAATGATTACCTCTAGGGCATATTTCTAACACATATACCTGCTGCCTGGATACAATCAACGCGTTAGTAATGTATATCCACTAAGGAAGTTATTGTTTGGCTTATTCAGCCAAAAGGTATATTTACAAATGAAAAATAATTTGTTAATATAATTTTTATATATGTAACCTTAGCGATCTCAAAGTATTTGTCGAAAATAAACTACGGTGAAAAAATCATAAAATCTACTCTAAATTTAAAGTTAAATTTTTTTTAAATCTTGTGTAATAAGTATAAGCAGCAGTGAAAAGATGAGGTGGTTAGATTCGTGCTACTAGTTTAATTATATGGGCCCCTTAATTATAATGTCATGGATAGGATAGCTAAGGCTTTAATTAGTTAATTAGTTAATCATGCACCTCATCACGTACTCTGGGATGTCTGATTAGGTATGCATAATGCAGTTGAGTACATATTGCCATGTTGGTCGATCGTCAGTCCAAGTTTATATCAGCAAGACCAACTAATTGGTCTTACAAAACCACAGTCGTAGTAGTTGTGTGTGTGTGTATATATATATATATATATATAATGCATGTGTGCTATAGTACTCGTGTTTTGCATGATGCATGGTACACTGGATTGCTAGCTTTCACTGCATCGTTCTCATGTTTATTAATTGGTTTACTAATTGTGCTCATGTGATCAACCGGCAACATGCAAGCTTAATTAAACTTGTGACAGCAGAGACGAATTAGCACGTACGCATGACTAGCTAGATTCGTTGTTAGATCTGAAAAAGAAATATTATGTTGTTGTTGTAAACAACGGCTGGATTTGAGTCCCTCTGAGAACTGTTTGGCAAATTAAAGGAGTAAGCAGACATACAAAAAAGAGACAACATGTTTTTGTTATTTTAGTCTCTTTCCTCAACAACTTGGTTGTTTTTGTCCTGTTGGTGGTCATGTAAAATCCCATGTGTATCCAACATATACATAATAAGGGGTTACACAACTACCTTCAACAATATTATCAATATAATATAACTTGAAAAGGAGACAGCATGTACATTTCGCTATAAACATCTAGACATTAATGTGTAGATGGAAAAAAGAAATGTTTCCATAGTTGCTTTTTGATTTGTTTGATAGGTCTATCTAAGAGTGGTGAAGACTGATTGACATAGTTATATATTCAGAACAATTCTACAAGACATAATACAAAATAGAAGGTACTAATTTTATATTAAATCTAATTGTAATCCTAATTAAAATCTATTGGATATAAAAAACAATTTACCTATAAATACATGAAATAAGAGTAATGTATTAAATCTACTTCAGAATTTAAAATCTAGCTGTGTAAAATTGCAAGGAAATATACCTAGTATTTTATACTAGAAACATATATTCCTTTTCTTATAATCCATCGCTGCAAATCCTACTGTGCATGGACCTGTATGAACTTTTTGCCGTAAGTGAAAAACATTATTCAAATATAAACCATAGCCAGAAAATGAGTAACACCACCAAATTCTCACTGGCTAGATACTCAGGGAGGTCAGCGGTTGCTTCTCAAAACCTCCCTAACTCCGCTAGAGCTAATAACTGAACTGGTTATATTATAACATGATCTGCCTTTTCTTTTTGCAAAATTTGAGGTGAACAGAGTGAAATATCCAATGTGGGGGGTTATATATAGGTAGAGCCAACCTTTGATTTTTCAAATTAAAATTCTGCATATAGATTTAATATACAACTATGCTATGTTTATGCTTCCATAGAATGTCTATCTTGTAGATATATAACTGTATAGAGCAATTTTACAGTCCTTGAGTAGATACCCAGAGATACCAAAATTTTAGTGTAAAATTTGGTATCTCCTAGCACCTAGGTACCAAGAGGTACCGTATTAAATTTTTAGTACCTCTTGGTACTTTCTCAAAAACTGTAAAATTATATCAATCCTTTCGCAATATACCAACCACCGATACACTCTAGAATCGTACATAACAGTTTTTTTCTCCATCATGGGTCCTTCTCTAGGGCTCCAGAGAGTGTAAGGCCGTTATAGTTGTCTATTTTATACGAGCAAATGCATATCATACCCCCTAACCTATTTAGATTTATGCAGTAGTGCAAGCGAGATGCCGGTACATTTCAAATTGATCTTGAGGAAGGACTGTCGATGGTTCCTCCTGACTATGGTTTAGTTTTTTCTTTCTCGGTTAGGGCATCGCTTAACTTTATTTTTATTCAGTTAGGGCATGGTTTAACTTTATTTTTATCCCGGTTTTTCTTATTGTTATAGCAGTTTTTAGTTGGACGGAGCGGACTTTCTAGGGAGCTAGCACACATGGTGTGGTGGAGGGAGATGGCTTTGTGAAGCTAGTATAGTGTGCATGGTCAGATGGAGGAAACTTCTCATTATAGAAAAGATTAGCTGAAACTTTGTTTGGATGAGGTATATACTATTATACTACCTCTCCGTTTCATAATGTAACATATTTGACTTTTTTGATTATAACGTTTGACCATTCATCTATTTAAAAATTTAGTACAAATATAAAAATGATAAGTTATGCATAAAGTTCTTTTTGATAATAAAGTAAGTCACAAGCAAAATAAATAATATTTCCATAATTTTTAATAAGATAAATGATCAAACATTATAAGTAAAAAAGTTAAACATCTTATATTATCAAACCGAGGAAGCACGTGATTTTAAAACTGACCCCTGCATATGCACGAGGAGAATCTATCGACGATGCTGAGGTATATAGCCCACCTTGCATGCCTCTGTATAAATAACAGTCCAAGATGAGTTTCTCGATCGATCCAGCACCAATCAACCATACATTATTTGCCTGCTGCAAAGAGCTAGGCTATGGCGACAAACCAGTCATGTCACCGTCGGCGACATCCGGCGTGCAGACGGCCATCGGCACGGCGAACCCGGCAACGTGCGTGGCCCAGGACGATTACCCCGCCGACTACTACTTCCGCATCACCAACAGCGAGCATCTCACTCATCTCAAAGCTAAACTCAAGACGATATGTAAGACGGAATTAATTAATTAACATGTATTTCGTATGCCATCTGTTTTAAAATATAAAACGTTTTAGCTTGTTTTACCAAATACTCCTCGATTTGATGAGATCGAAAAATTACAGATTAGGAGCTTCAACGGTCAACATAAATATAACGTAGCACATCAAATTGTCACCCCGGTTTTTTTTTTGTTTTTGTTTATTCTTATAAGCAAGAATTTGCATCTGTATTCTTAAATTTGAAGTTGATTTTGAGAGTTTTTTTTCCATCCTACTTAGCCTTGTCTTTTAAAACATTAAGCTTTTAGATTGTCAAGAACACGTTCGTAAAAGTCTTATTCACTAAATTATTTTTTATTTATAAATATGACATTTGGTTTTTTCTTAATATGACCCCTGTGTTTGTTGTTTAATTCGCTATAATCAGGTCAGGCATCAGGAGCCGACAAGCGCTTCTTTTACCACACGGAGGAGCTGATCGCCGCGCACCCAGAGCTCCTCGACCGCGCCACGCCGTCGCTCGACGCCCGCCTAGACATCGCCGCCGCTGCCGCCCCGGAGCTCGCGGCGTCGGCGGCCAGGAAGGCCATCGCCAGGTGGGGCCGTCCGGCCACCGACGTCATCCACCTCGTCGTCAGCACCAACTCCGGCGCGCAGGCCCCGAGCGTGGACCACCGGCTGGCCCTGCTCCTCGGCCTCAGCCCCACCGTCCGCCGCACGATGCTCCACCTCGGCGGCTGCTCCGCCGGCGCCGCCTCGCTGCGCCTCGCCAAGGACCTCGCCGAGAACAGCCGCGGCGCGCGCGTCCTCGTGGTCTGCGTCGAGCTCAACGTCGTCGCGTTCCATGGCCCCAGGGAGGACTACCCCCAGACGCTCACGTGCCAGGCGGTGTTCGGCGACGGCGCCGGCGCGGTCATCGTCGGCGCCGACGCCGTGCACCCCGTCGAGCGCCCGCTGTTCGAGATGGTCGCCGTGTCGCAGACCGTGCTCCCAGAGACCGAGCACGTCCTCAACATGCGGCTCACGGAGCACGGCCTCGACGGCCACATCTCCATTAAGGACCTGATCCCTCTAGCGGCAGGCAAGGCCGAGGAGAACCTCACGGACGCATTCCGGCAGCTTGGCCTCGCCGCCGTCGAGTGGAACGACATGTTCTGGGCGGTGCACCCCGGCATCCCGTCGATCTTGGACCGAATTGAAACGGCTCTCCGGCTGGATCCCGGCAAGCTGGCGGCGAGCCGGAGGGTGGTAAGGGAGTACGGCAACATGCTCGGCGCCTCGCTGATGTTCGTGCTCGACGAGCAGCACAGGCGGATGGAGGAGGAAGGAGACGGAGCTGAGTGGGGAGTGATGATGGGGTTTGGACCGGGCTTCACCATTGAGACCATGGTGTTGCACTCCCCAGAAGGAATAAGAACTTACATGGTCCACATGAAGGTAATTAATTATGTTTACATAAACGTTAAGTCAACTGAGCACAAACTTAATCATAGCCATGCTTCGTTCATCAACTCCAGGCCTTGACCTTTCTTCTTTGTTCAACTTCAGGTCTTTTTTTTCTCTTTTTGTATCCATGATGTCAGCTGTAATCTAAGAAGTGCATTCATGATGTATTGCACACTCTGTTCCGTCACATGTCACCTATTTTATATGATTTCAGTATTTCACACATATGTCGCTTAATTTTGTAATAAAAGCATTGTTTCAGTACACATGTCAGGCAATCCGTATGTACACTGTCCTACACAAAACCAGAAGCAAGCTCAGCCTTCTTTTGGGCATTTACAGTTCGGCATAAACTCAAAATTGGTGATGCCTTTCATATCTCCAGTTGGAAGGGTAAAATGTTCTCAAAACAGAGCTGTGTGGCTACAGTATTCACACAGACCACAAGATGGAGCTCATTTCAATTTGTATTGAAATGGTTGTGTATGCGAGGCATGCATGCTACCCACGCCGCCTAGTCTCTACAAGCAGCAAAATTATGGAGTACAAAGAGTTGGAGGATCATTACATACAACAAGGGTCGCGTTCTTCCTGTAATATCGGACGGACTAGCTGGTAACTTCACAAGCCAGTCTAGTCCAGGCCAATTTCCGATCGATGGCGACTACATTTCAGAACTTGGAACTCACCATTTTTTTTCTGTCAAGTATAGTTTTGTATTGTCCACATGGTAATGAATCACCCAGTGAGATTAAATAGTACAGTTTGGGGTTTCTTTGCCTGTACCTGATGAAAGAAACAGTGCTACATTTTTCAGTTCATAAGCAGCATATATATTTTTCTCACTGTTACAGTATTTTAGTGATGAAAAACATGCTTTAGAGAAGAGCTAGCTCATGATATTTCATAAAAGAGTAGATCCATAAACTTAGAAAGTGCATGTTTAGGTCCATGAACTCGTTTTAATGTCTAAAATTATGGACCTGAATGATACATTAAAACGAGTTCTTGAACTTAGATGATAAATTTAAAACAAGTTCATAGACCTAAATGGTATATTAAAACAAGTTCATGGATCTAAACGTGCATTTTCTAAGTTTATAGACCTAAGTGGTACCGCGCCACAAGTTTAAAGACCGGCCATGTACTTTATTCTTCATAAAAAGTAATCACACTATCACAGTAATGCAACAAGAATGGCTACTTACTTTTTTCAGGTATTTCTTATGAAGCTTCAGAGCACCAGCACAAGCCTTTTTAGCATCCAAATTTCCATTTACATCATTCAGAATCTGAAACAAAACAAAGGTCAAGAGTAAGATCCATATGAACAATACATGCTTATACATAGAAGCTTATGTACGGCAAATCTTTGAGCATGAGGTTGTGTCAAAATTGACTTCAATTTGGGCCCATTTAGTTTGCGAAAAGAAAATTTTGGGATGTCACATTGGACGTTTGACCAGATATTGAAAGGAGTTTTCGGACACGAATGAAAAAACGAATTTCGCAGCTCGCCTGGAAACCGCGAGACGAATCTTTTGTAATTAATCTGTCATTAGCACATGTAAGTTACTGTAGCACTTATGACTAATGATAGACTAATTAGGCTCAAAATATCCGTCTCTTGATTTCTCCCCTAAATGTGCAATTAATTTTTTTTATTTCATCAATGTTTAATGCTATATTTAGGTGTCCAAAGATCGATGTGATGCTTTTGGGAAAAAAAAACTTGGGAACTAAACAGGGCCTTATGAGTTTGACCAAAATCAGCTCTTTTTTTCAACTTTAGGAGATTTTGAGGCAATAAAAAATTGACTGCAAGCTTTTTGCACCTCAATGTAGTCCTGGTACTAGTCCTTTGTTCAAAAATTGAATTAATCATGTACGACTCCAGACTCCATATCAAACAAGAGAGGGAGAAATTGGACTTACCCTAATAAGATCATCCAGTCCTCTAGCTTCCTGTAATAGCTTTTCTCTTTTTTCCTTGAGAACACTTGCAACCATGAAAACTGAAATTGGAACTGGACCTTCAGTATCTTCAGCTCCATTTTTCGTATTATCTTTATCTTTATCCCGCTTGGTAAAATGGCGGACCCCTCTCAATTTTGATTTAGATATTTTACTTTTGTGAGAACTTGCTTCTTCACAAGCGGCAAAGAAGATGTCAGGATCATATTCCAGGGCCCACATCATCTGTTGACAGGTTATGAACAAAGATGAGCATACGATATAAAACTCAATTGGATACTCAAGTATACGCTGCACTGTGTGTGTGTCTTCACCAAAGAACAAACTTAACAATACAGTATTCATCTTTATAACTTCTAGAATGTCACAATTTGTACTCCTGCCAGCATACACAGACAAACCTAATCCACTAGCATCAACACTGTTTACGTTGATCAAACTTTTCAGCTACAACCTTAAATATACATGGTCAATTGGTACAAATGAATGGAGTACTATCACCTATTAGTAAAGTAGCATTGGTTATAAATATGGTCTATGTAATAAATAATTCTGAAGAATATTTCATACCTAAACAAAAATATTCTAGTTCTAGAAATATTCACCAATTGGTATTTCATACCTCCCAAAGATACAAGGAGTCCCCAAATGACACTTCACGCCGAAACAGCACCATGAACATACGAAATGCGAAAAGGTAGTCACCTCCACCAAGTGTTTCTGATTCAGGAATCATAACATTAGAAACAGTAGGTAAAATTGGAGAATAACGTTGCGTGTTTAAAAGTTTCACTGATACTAAGATTTATACCTAGGTGGTCATGTAGCTTTGGGTCAAGCACCTGAATAATAGATGCAAGGTACTGAAGTTGATTGGCCACCCCCACAGATTGATCCGTACATTTGAAATTTCCTCGCTTTAAATTCAAAACATCAGAGTGATTAAAATTATGTCAAAGATAAAAGGAAGCAATTGTATGTATTTATATGAGTATAAATACACTATCACAATCTCTAACATTAGAGTAAGAGCAATTTTACCATTCTTAAGAAGGTATCAGGAGGTACAACTATTTTCTATGTAAAATTTGATACATTTTAGTACCTTAGATATTAGAAGGTACCAAATTTTACATAGAAAACAATGGTACCTCCTTCTCAATGCTGGGAAAAATGCTCTTAGAGTAACGATGTCCTGAGAAAATTCATGAAAACAAAGCATACCAATCTGCGCATCAATTTCTCAAAGCACCAAAAGGCATCTGCTTCATCGTTGAGTAGCACAATCATTGGCGAGCATAAATCACTCATTCCTGTTTGAGGTATAAAAGTTACACCTGTAAGCCTTTCTGGATACTAAATAAATAGACAACTCAGATATAGCTCACCTTGACAGTAACCAACATCTTTGTCAATCCAAGCATACACAGCTAGAATATCCCACAACTTGGAAAGATTTTCTTTGTTCTCATAGAATACCATGGTGCGGTCTGTACGTAGCACATCAAGTCCTGTCATGGTTTTGAAGTATTCATGAGAAATGGTACAAGCGTAAAATAAAGTTAAAAGTAACAGAGAGAATGGGTTAAAGCTTACCGATTTGATGCAAAGTAAGCTTCCAGTCAATAATGTGCTTATCTGTAATACGGGTTGCAGAATCATCTACTTCAATTGCATTTTTGCTGCTTGTGGAAGTACTGTCTGAAGTGTTTTGGGATGTAGCCTCAAGTAAAACCAAAGGATCTTTAATGGGTCTACCATCTTCAGTGATAAGTGGTGCTGTGATCACTTTACCGCTGCCAACATGAGAATCCATCTCTCGGCAATCTTCCTTCCATCTAGCATATTGTAGTCTGTGCTCATAAGGCAAATTATATCAGGCTAAGTAGATGTTTCGTTGGTGAAATTATTTATCAACTCGGTCAACAAAATAATATATATCATAATACTAAGTTATTGCACATGAATAATACAAGAAACTGCTAAATGACAATTAGCTTTTATGGATATATTGTAGTCTGTGTTCATAAGGAAAATTATTGAGGCTAAAATTATTTCTGAACCCAGTCAAAAAAAAGTATATATATCATAATACTAAATTATTGCGCATGAATATTACAAGAAAGTGCCAAATGACAATTAGCTATTATGGGTCCTAGGTACCAGTACAATTTAAAAACCAAATAAATTGAGCAAATTTGGCACAATTATGTTCATACACGTAATACTTTTTAGGGTTCACAATAATTTATTATTCTGGAAGCAGTTTTTTTTCTAAAAATAGAGTCCAAATACTGAATGAAACATATTCACTGATGTTATAGAAGGGGGAAAACAGTCAATAATCTGTGAAATCATCTATTTGTAAAACCAAAATTGCAGTGTATGATAGAAGTGCAAAATTGAGACTCCAAGAGAAGTGCAATATAAGTAAAAAAAACAAACAGATAAAAAGCAGTGTAGTGTAGATAAAAAGGTATCATCATGTTCGTTTGAAATAGAAAAGAAGTCAAATGAAATTTTGGGTGTCTGCATATCAAAGAAAATCTTCCAAAGATGTTGGATGAAGGCAGAGAAAAAATATGCAGCAAAATATGACAGATACGAATTTCAAATTTTGGCAAGAAAGTGATAGAAACCAACTGTTTAATCTATGGTGGATCCATGGGTTGACACTAGGGGCAGGCAAAAATAAACCGTAAACAAAGGCCAAACCGAATCGAACCTAAGTGGTGGTTTTACAGTTTTCGGTTAGTGCTACAGTCTCTTTTTTTTGGATTTAGTTCGGTTGTTTGGTTTGTTAGTCGGTTTTTATTCCCCCTGAACTGAAGATACCGAACCAACCGAAGGGTCCATGCGTCAAGCGGATGGTTGTCTCGCGAGTTGCGCGCACATTGCGAACTCGCTTCACTTGAATCTATGGCCTCCGTGCAGAGTTCCTGAAATATCAGCATGCATGTGTATCTGTTGTCTGCTTGTCCCACACATGGGCCCCACACTGTTACTCACGAGGTGATAAGGACATGTCCAATGGTAGAGTCTATTATGGGCTTTATCTCAAGCCATGTCAGCAGAAAAAACTACTCGTACAAATGACAGTCTCTCAAGCTGGCTCTAGACTAATTAATTTCTCATTTGTATTCCATCTGGTCAGTGTCTCTAATTAGAGTCAACACACGTACACGTACATAGCAGATTTTATGGTTGTCTCTCCGTTTTATGCGCCAAGAGTCGATGTTCTGCTGACTCCGTGCAAAACAACCATTTTTCTCTCTTCTATCGTCTCTCTCTTCCACGTCAGCGAGCATGCAGCGATAGAGACGGCAATTATAACCCTTTGTACCCTAAGGCAACATCTAGGAGGTAGCAATGGATTTTGTTTATTTTGGCTTTTGCTTTTTCTCAAGATACTTCGGTCTGCATTTTGTTAGAACCGACCTGATCAGAAACCAAACCGATAAAGCTAAAGAACGAACGCCCGCCCCTAGTTGATACACTAGCATCAATGTATGGAACTTATATGCTTCTTCAAGTGAACAAAAATTGCCTATGAAATGAACTTTTTATCAGATACTGTTGAGGAGTGTAAATACCTTCTTATTTGCCTGATTTCCTCCCTCTCATCAAAGGTACTCCTGGGATCAAAACATCCAAGTAAAAACTCCCAAACCTCTCCCCTTACTGTTGGATGTACACCCTAAAAGAAGAGAAATAATTACCCATCATTGTTGAAGTAGACCTATAAAATGATCAAAGAAAAATGTTTGTAGAGGAGCCTATTCTGAAACCGACAAAAGGAGCTGTAAAAAGGTAATCATACTCCTTTTTGTATCCGGCTTAGGACTGAGGCAATATCAAGACAACCATCAGCACTAAATGCAGCTTGCCATTTCCGGACACTCAATGTTTTTCCTGCCTGAAATGAAGAAACGAAGAAGATAAATTGCTAACAATATAGGACTTTTTTTGCACATAGGAAAATTGAGTGACATTGTGGCACCAAGATCATTGATCATTCCAAGAAACTGATCTAGTTCAGAAACTATGCTCATTTAATTAGAGTAAACTCGATTTTTGCTACAGAAGAAATGTACAGCAAACGACATCTTTACTCTAAATTTGAGCAATTTATCCATAGGATATAAAATAGGATAGAGAAGAGCTATAACCAGTAGTGCATATCTTCAATGTGTTTATATCTTAAGTACTAATGAGATTTGGAAACAAAAAAAGGATACTGCCACAATAAACAAGTACGGAATCCAGTTCCCTAAGCAAAAGGACTTAGAGAAATTTTCTAATTTTTGGTACTGTGATTAACTTTAGATTGGTGAATATGGCAGTTCCAGTTTCCAGGATGTCTCAGGTTCTCAGTACCTTTCTCTAACTTAAACAACAGAAAAATTGCATGTGGTCTGATGAAAGGACATGCTAGCAAGCAAATATATCCATGGCAGCAGAGGTTGATGAAACCATCAAGAGTAAAGCTCAAACATGAATCGGCAATTGACAGACATATACTTTTGAGATTAACTGTAAATTAAGCTAGAAACCAACAATACCGTTGTGAAATGGTAAGATAATCAATAACAATTAATACCGATCAGCATAGTCATTAGTACTCCACTTGTTCTAAATTTAATAGGAGTAACTTAATTTTAAATTTAAGATCATAGAACATACGGAAAGCAATCTCCACTTATTTTTCTTTCATCCGTAAAACGGTATATAAGAGGTAATTTTATTCGCGCGCTAGTGAAGCAATAGTTTCACCATTTTTCACGATATTTTTACAACCTTCCTCATGACTCTCCTCCGCTTTCTACATCTCTTCAATGCTATATCGAGTGATTGACAAAATTCTAGCGCCATAAAAAATCCCATTTTTGTGAGAACCAGAACCACATTATCGTGCAATCCGAGCAAGTGCATAAAAAGAAACGAGAGGGAAAGAAAAACAAAACCAAACCTTGATCTTGAATTTGCTCTTGGGCACATCGTCCGTGCAATCCGACCGGACCTCGTAATACGAATCCGCCGGCGTCCCGCTGCTGCCGCCGCCGATGCCCCATTTCATCATCTTCCGACCGAATCAAGAACAGCCGAGGCAACCAACCCACACCACACCACACCGGAGGCCAAAATCCAAATCAAGAAGAAACGCGGCGGCACGTCGATGGAGGGGGCCCGGGCGCCAATCCAAACGAACCTCCGAGAAGGCAGGGAACCAAGGGAAAAAAAAGCGGGCAACGCACGCACGCAAGCAAGCACGCGGCAATGGAGCGCCGATCCCCCCTCCTAGCGGGCCTTCCTCCTGGTGGGCGACGGATGGGAGTGGAATCGCCAGGAGGAGGGGAGGGTAAAGGGGGGACGCGGGAACCGGGGAGGCGGTGTGCGGGGTTAAATTAGGAGGTCGAGGGGATGCGCGGGAGGGTGGGAGGACGAGGACGAGGACGAGGACCGCTTCCAAGCTCGGCTCGACATTGCCGGCTTCTCCGGGCATCCCTCTCTCTCTCTTCTCCGCTTCTTGGTGGTGTGGTTTTCATGGTGGGAAATGGAAAGCAACGCTTCCCTCTTCTTCCTCGGAGGAAGGTGGTGGGTACGTCTATTTTTACATTTTACCTCTTTATATACCCTTAAAAACTTGCTTCTCGAAGTTGGTGGCGCCATCAACTCTGTCGCAGATGTTACAAGGATCAACGCTAATACCGTTGACCAATCATCTCATATCAGTTCAAAACCAAGCAATGAAGCGATACGAGATGAATGCTAGTGGTATTGAGCCTCTCGTCGTAGCGGTCAACCAGCGTCGTTGGTGGCATCAACATAGGATGGCCGCACTTTAAAAATGTTAGGAGTATAACAAGAGGATTTGAACCTAGATTATATAAAAGTAGAGTCATACACACATAATCTCCGACGGTTATTTATATATCTAAATAGGAATGATAATATTCAAATTATATGTTAGCTCTCCACTAATAGGGTTGGCACCGATTATAATGACTTAGCTTGGTGTCATATGTGTTCATCGCAAGTGGCTTTGGCACCAAGATGTTTGACATCTGCATCAGCGGCTATGTGGTCAAGATAGTAATATATTTTTAGATAAGTTTTTAGGATCTATTTATAAATTAAGTTCAAAAAAGACTAAAATGTGAAATATCATTTGAAGTTTGGTGTGAGAAAAATCTTATTACTCAGGGGATAGTTTTTACACGCACCGAACACTGTGCTTTATCCGTAATGTTTTAGAACACCTATTTTTGGTAGAACACATATTTTCGGACTTGGCTACAGCTCTCTACCAAGTAGTATTATCACTGGTAGAAAAATTTTGATAGTTGATTTAGAGTCTTAATGGTAGAAAAGTATTCTACTGATTGTTCTTGATGTGGTAATATAAATAAATCTAATCCATTTTATCGAAAAAAAGGTCTAATTTGGTTTAACTAGTAGAATACATGATTTTCTAATATACTATCAATAACTATAAACTATAAAAATATTTTACATACGAATCTATGGTAGTAATTGCATAATACTAAACTATCAGTCTAATTATTGTTTTAAAATTTGAAATAGTATTAATCATATATATTTTAGAATTTTGAAATAGCATTGGCTTTTATTCTGACTTCTAAGCCTGTTGGACTTGATGCCATGGATCTTTTGGACTTGATGCCATGGATCTTTTTAAGTAGATGTGGTCCATGTGGAGTTAGGCCCTGTTTAGTTCCCAAAAATATTTTTTAAAAACATTATATCGAATTTTTGGACACCTAAATAAAGTATTAAATATACATGAACATTAAAACTAATTACACAGTTATGGGAGAAAATTCGTGAGGCGAATCTTTTAGGCCTAATTAGGACGTAATTAGTTATAAGTGTTACAGTAACCAATATATGCTAATGACGGATTAATTAGACTCAAAAGATTCGTCTCACGGTTTCCAGGCAGAATCTGAAATTTGTTTTGTAATTAGATTATGTTTATACTTCAAATGTGTGTTTAAAAACTTGATGTGATGTTTTTGCAAAAACTTTTTGCAAACTAAACAAGGCCTTAATGGCTGGATTAGGCTGACCTAGTGACTTATGGTCAAGTTTAGGATTAGACTTTGTCAAATATTCAACTTTTGTACCAAAGGACCGGGTCTAGTCGTACTAGTTGAGGACGGTGTACCATTCATGGAGTAGTGGTTGGTTCATATTAAAATTTAACGAAAATAAACAGCTTCATAAATCTCGAAAAAAATACTATTTTATTATTCTCAAAACAGGGTCTCACTCAAATGAAACCATGTACTTAGGCTTCATCGGAATACCATTCTCAAACCAAGTCAACACTCTAAATTAGTCCCTTTTTCTCATAAATTAAATCAATTTAGCCTTATTCCTATGTAACGTGAGTTTCTAAACAGCCCTTGACCACTTATTCAACGGTCGGAGTTAATTTGGTAACCTCACAAGTCACAAACCAATCGAATGCTAAATTGATTTAGGCCACGTTCGGTTGTATGGCTAAGTTGTCTAATCCCTTTTTCCGTGCGAACGTTTTCTAAACTGCTGAATGATATATTTTTTTATAAAAGTTTTCTATAGAAAAGTTGTTTTAAAAAATCATACTAATCTATTATATATTTTTTAATAATTAATAACTAATTAATAATATACTAATCTATTAGTACGTTTTTCGCGCCGGATAACTAACCCTCCCAATCCCCACTCCCGAACACGGTCTTACTCTCAT
Source organism: Oryza brachyantha (assembly GCF_000231095.2). NCBI lineage: Eukaryota > Viridiplantae > Streptophyta > Magnoliopsida > Poales > Poaceae > Oryza > Oryza brachyantha. Next base: position 12,522,868 of record NC_023169.2, on the reverse strand, counting down.
TGTTAGCACCATTGATTTTGGATTCTATGTTTAACCGTTCGTCTTATTCCCGAACACGGCCTTACTCTCATTGTTAACACCATTGATTTTTGATTCTATGTTTAACTGTTCGTCTTATTCAATTGTTAATTTTAATTTAATTTATTACTTCAAATACTTCAAGCATTACTTATAATTTTACATATTTATAAAAAAAATAAATATGACGAATAATCAGATGTAGAATGATATCAAATAAAATACTGGAGGGAATAATTTACAAGAAAAGGAACCAAATGGCATTTTCGGTTGTTGGTTTTGAGAGTGATATTGTGGTGAAGCTCAAATGCAGAGTGTTATTCTAACTAACCCCTGATTTGACAATGGGTAAATAGCAATTTTCTGTTTGGAACACAATGAGCGCTGTTGTCCAGACGATCATGTCAAATGTCAGCCAGTCACATTGGTAAAATGAGAGATTAAGGGCTTGTTTAGTACCCAAAATTTTTCTCCAAAAACATCACATCGAATTTTTGGACACCTAAATAAAGCATTAAATATAGATGAACCAAAAAAACTAATTGCACAGTTATGAAAAAATCTTGAGACGAATCTTTTGAGCCTAATTAGTCCATGATTAGCCATAAGTGCTACAGTAATTAACATGTGCCATGACGGATTAATTAGGCTCAAAAGATTTGTCTTGCGGTTTCTAGACTAGATGTGAAATTTATTTTTTCATTCGTGTTCGAAAATCCTTTCTGTATCTGGTCAGATAGCTTGTCGAGTTATCCTGAGGTCGAGAGTTCGAGCCTCTCTCACCCTAAATGAGTGACGAGGAAAATGCTCCTGTGACATCTGGGTTTCGTCACATACATCTGATCATCAGATGCAAATTGCCTGTATGAACTCATTTTTTTAAATAATCCCATATATTTTTTTGGGCAATATCATATCAGGTCTTGTTGGTCCTGTTCAAATTGAACTAGAAGAGCAACAACTGCACATTGCGTAGCCCAAAGGGGACCCAGCCCGGTGGCAAGCACGCATCTATTCTGTGGCTTGGAGCCCATCACTCCATCAGTATACCTGAAATTATTTTTTATTTATGTTCATCAGTTTCTTCTCTGCTTTGGGTTGATTTCAAACATCATATTTAAAAAAAATAATTATATATATATATATATATATATATGTATTCTGAGTAATCTAAAAGCCAATATTGAAAAATAGACTTCGGTGTAAAAACCTCCAAAAACTATTCCAAATGTAAGGTTACAAATTTAGCTTATAAAAATAGCAATTGCGAACAACCTGCATACTTTTGTTTCAGATAAATTTATTTGCATACTTAGGCCGTGTTCGGCTTCCGTGGTTAAATATCTAACCATCCTCTTTTCCCACACGCACGCTTCCCGAACTGCTAAACGGCGTATTTTCTGTAAAAATTTTCTATATGAAAGTTGTTTTAAAAAATCATATTAATCTATTTTATTATTTTTAATAATTAATTAATTTTATACTAAGCTATTACTATATTTTTCACGTCAGATATACTAACCCACCTCCCCTCCAAACGAACGCAATCTTGGATGTAAAGCCAAACGAGTCTGGGCTTTGAGGTAAGGAAAGGCTTTGGACCAATCTCAGTTAAAGCATCTCCAATACCTCATCTAAATTTGGTCATCTATATCTTCATTTGGATGATCATCTAAACTAGTTTCATCCTTCGTATCTCTATGTACTTCACTAGATCATCCATATATGACATCCTCTATATCTTTTTAGAGAATAGAGAGATCATCCAAATATGAAGGTTCTCTCTCCTAATATGGATGACATCTAAAAATAGATGATAGGATGGTCATTCAGTTGGAGCTTAATTTGTAGTCTCCATCATCTATTTTCACAATAAAGAATAGAATAGATGAGCGGTTGGGGATGCTCTTAGATGTAAACCCAAACGAGTCTGGGCTTTGAGGTAAGAAAATGCTTTGGGCCAATCTCAGTTAGTTAGTACAAGGAAGAAGAAGAAGCTAGGAGGCCTGTGCCAAACCAACGTCCGAAGCCTAAGCCTGCTAGTGGATTGTAATACAATCCAAATCTTCTCCAATCTATTTTTTGCTAATTAGTCTACCAAACCAACCCGTATCAATTATTCTTCATTAGAATCCAATCCAAACCAATCCAACTTTGATTTTAGCCCACCCCGCACCAACCCATTTGGTTAAAATGAATCCAATCCACGCTTGCAGAATGGATGCACCATTTGATATGTATAAACTCGGACCTAAAATTTTAAAACTCGCGTTCACACTATAAAAGTTTATCAAATTTGACTGAAATTTGGTAGGATGATATGTTATGTATAAAAGCAACTTTGTGCAAATTTTGATCGATTTCTACATGTGGGCCCCACGTATGTCTATTATCTTATCTATTAGCTATCCAATTAAAGGATCCATTTACCCTCCACGGGTTAAATCCATTTAAAAGCTAAAATCACCTGACCAAATCCAATTAATACCAATCCATTTGTCTATATAACCCAATCCAATCCAGATCATTAATCATTTAAAGTTATAATCCATTTGCATCTAACCAAACAGTCCAAATTAAAACCAACTTATTTAACTCATTTCCATTTAACCCATTAGCAGGCCTACCGAAGCCCAGAACAAAACCCACCAGGCCAGCACCACCACCAAAACGTGCGAACCAACCAAGCTCTTCGAAGACGTCGGTGCGCGCGGCGCGGGGGTCGCAGATGCAGCACGCAGCGCCGGCCTGCCCACCGTGCTGCACGGTGCATGCGTGCGTGCGGCCGGGGCGCTGCCGGTTTTGTGCCGCGCCGCGCAGCAGCAGCAGCAAAGCAGAAGCGCGGGACGCTGTACATACGCAGCGCGCGCGCGCGGTGCGGGTGTGTTTTGTGATATCCTCCGTCCGTCTCTCGTGGGGAGATCGACGCGGCGCACGCTGGCAGCTGGTTACCCTGCGGGTATGGCCTGCGGGAAGTTCTATTTAGCCGACGTTACATTCAGGTGTGTATACATTGAGAAAATTTTTTGGGAGAAGTGTCACGTTAAATATTTGATCGGATGTTGAAAGGGGTTTTTGGACACGAACGAAAAAACGAATTTCACGGCTAACCTGGAAATCGCGAGACGAATCTTTTAAGCCTAATTAATCCATCATTAGCACATGTTGGTTACTGTAGCACTTATGGCTAATCATGGGCTAATTAGGCTCAAAAGTTTCGTCTCAAGATTTCTTTCTTAACTGTGCAATTAGTTTTTTGGTTCATCTACGTTTAATGCTTTATTTAGGTGTCCAAAAATTCGATGTGATGTTTTTAGAGAAAATTTTTGGTAGGCCTTGTTTAGTTCCCAAAAAATTTCTTCAAAAACATCCCATCGAATCTTTGGATATCTAAATAATGTATTAAACATAGATGAACCAAAAAACTAATTACACAGTTATGTAAGAAATCACGAGACGATTTTTTTAAGACTAATTAGTGCATGATTAGCTATAAGTGCTATAGTAACCAACATGTGCTAATGACGGATTAATTAGACCCAAAAGATTCGTCTCGCGGTTTCCAGGCGGAGTCTAAAATTTATTTTGTAATTAGACTACGTTTAATACTTCAAATACGTGTTCAAAAACTTGATGTGATGTTTTTGCAAACTAAACAACCTTTTTTTTTAGCAAGCCGTAGCTTCATATATTAGATATTAATGGCTTCACAATTAGGGATAGATAACGAGTCAGCTCGGCTCGGCTTGGCTCGGTCTGGCTCGTTAAGATAACGAGCTGGCTCGGCTCGGCTCGTTATCGTAACGAGCTAAAAATCCAGCTTGGCTCGGCTCGTTACAAAACTCGAGCTGGCTCGTTAGGCTCGCGAGCCATGGATGAAAAGTTAATTTAAACAATTTTTTAATAGATTATATAAGCAAATTTTCAGTTCAAACATGCAAATCATATGGAATTGTATCTAAATATTAAAGTTTGAACCAACAAATCACATGATGAACCTATAAATTATTGAACACATGCTTTCCGGGGTAGAATCAATGAATGCCGACGAATCGCATATGTTTGGTCTAGCTCGTTAGGTTCGCGAGCAGCTCACGAGCTAGCTCGAGCTGGCTCGTTATCTCTAACGAGCTAAAATGCTAGAACGAGCCGAGCCGAGCTGAGTTTGTCACGAGTCGAGCGAGGTAACGAGCCACGAGCTTTCTATCCATCCCTATTCACAATCAGCCATTACCAGATCAGATAAGCTAGGTGGTGCTACATGCCACTCCACCACCTGGTTATCGCCAGAAACAAAACGAGCACACTCATGGGCTACCCTATTACAGTTTCTATTGGCAAAACTAAGGGTTAAAAAAACAAAACTACCGCTGAGCTCTGCCATTTCCCTGAGAATGAAGGAAACCTTAGAGCGTTGTTTAACACGATCCTCCAAAAGCCTAACAAACACTTGACAATCCGTCTCAAGCCAAAGATTGACCGCCCCATGAGATTGTGCGACAGAGAGAGGCATGGCGTCTCGGCAACAAGAAGGCGGTCTTGGGTCCAGATGGAACATTGTTTATGTCAGTGGAACAGTGAAAAAATAATGTGAGCAACACAAAAAATAGATTTTTTTATTCTTTAAACCTTTTTAACAAATAATTTTATTACTAGAGCTCTGGGAAAATATTTTTATCGTATGAATCTTTTGTCATTGGCGTGACGAAACGGCTTGTCATGCCATTATCGGTGGCTGTCACGCTATGCTACGCCGACCAGGCTCATCAACACTGGCGTGGCCAGAAGGTTCGGTTTTGAAAAAATTTTGCCCGGTAGTTTAGTAATAAAATTACTTGCTAAAAAGGTTTATTTAATAAAAAATTTCCAAAAAACACTATAACCATAGTGTTTTAGACTCTATAGCATCAATGTGGTATTATTGTCGCACCTGGTCTAGTCCATTTTGATCAAAAGGTAAAAAATAGTCCTAATTTAGGTTACCGTAGTTCTCTACAGTAGCACATGCTATTACAAATGACCCCGATCTGGGGTCTTTTGCATGGTAATGGTTGCGTTCTTTTTTAGGACGAAGATTTCCTAATTTTAGAATAGTTATTTAATGATATAAACTATTAAATACTTATTACAATTGAATATCAACTTTAAAATGTGATATGGGTAGCTTATATATATAATTTTTATTAACTTATATATATTATGTAATTTTTTAAAGAAAATATTAGCATAGAAAGTATATGCATGAAAACTGAGAAAAGACATATGAGGAAAAAGGTAGCCAATATCACTTCGCCTTATCGAGTTGGGGAATTTATCGAATCGAGTGCCTTAACCACGGTTTCACTTACCATGGCTGCCGCCCCTGCCACCGCTTGCCAATAGCGTGTTACCACGCGATAACCACGGATGTCGTAAAAACCACGATAAATTTGAAAACCAAAAATTTAAATTCAAATCTCCACGGTAAACATGGTTATCGCGCGGTTTCGCACGGATACCGTGGCTAATGTTTGTCATAATAGCGCATGAGAACGGTGAAATCCGTGGCTTCTCGCGCGGTTTTCGCAGCCGAAACCGCGGGAGAGAAGAAGGTTTAAAACAAGAAAATCTGTGAGATGTTAAATGCAAAAAAAACTTTAAAAAAGTCTTTAAAAAATACAGGAAAATATTTTGTGATTATATTTGTGACATTTAGGACATGTTATAGGGAAAAAAAGAAAATTTTGACATGGCTTTTTCTAAATTCTTGATATTGCAACATACAAACATACACCGTCATATCACCTTTCACTAAATAATTCACATCGATAACAAATAACAACTTCACTTTGATTGCCATGTCACAACTATACCTACTACCTATTATTACGAATAAAATTATTATGTATGTACTAACATGCACATATAATTTTTCTCCATATATATTTTTCCTATATCCATCGTTATATATTTGTATTTCTGTACCTTGGTGTTTAGTGCAAATTAATAATGACTCAACAACAAAATACTCTTAACCATTTTCTTACGAAATATTATTTGCAATAAGTTATTTTTTTAACTTTTTCCTCAGAATTCTCGGTTATGATTTTTAATTATGCAGAAAATATATTTTTTCATGAATTTGTTTGACAAAACTATACTATATATCAACCTATACAAAATATATTTTATCCATTAAATTTCATCAAAAATTTTAAATACTTCTCGAATTTAAACTCAAAACCACGGAACATCCCGTATCGCGCCCCCACGGAGGCCCTGGTTACTGCAGTAACCACATAAACGGGAACCTGGCATTAACCAATATATTTACAATAGAAAAATAATTTATGAATAATTTTTTATATATGTATTTTTAGTAATCTTAAAACAAAGACTAGAAATAAACTATGATAAAACCTAAAATAAACTCTAAATTTAAGGTTCAAAATTTAAATTTTAGTTTATAAGTAAGCAGAAGCGAAACGATGAGTTTGGTATATAGGTAAGCAACCAGTTGCTTGCTACGTACCCTCACATCACAATGTATATGTGTGAGTGGGATCAATCCTGGCTTAATTAGCCTGCAGCTAGCTGATGATCGATGCAGACATATATAAACTTATACACGAACAGTAATTATGTCGACACCAACAAAGTCTCCATGGAAGTTGGATTACTAACTAACGTATGCAGTTAAATTTCACCAACTTTTCTCTGCTCCGTTAGGTTTCCAATCGATCGGTGGTTTCCGGACTCTCGACAACACTCCAGATAAGAACTGAATTATATATATACAGTACCCAGCTAGCTAGCCTGAGGTGATCATGAAAAAAAAAAGCTAAATAACATATTCACAAACAAAAGATAATTTATAAATAGAATTTATATATATATATTCTTAGCGATCTAAAAGACAAGGCTGAAAAATAAACTACGTACGGTGAAAAATGTTTTAAAAAATAAACTAAGTACGGTGAAAAATCTTAAAATCAACTCTAAATTCTTAATTAAAAATTTTAAATTTTGGCTTATAAATATAAGCATCATCAAGGAAAAAGATGCGGTGCCGGCTAGCTAGCAATGTGAAATGCATATATTCTGGCACACTAGTGCACAATCATGTGTGATCCAACTTAATTCCCAATTAACGCGCGAAGCTATAGCTATCAGACATCGATCGCAATTATCCCTCCTAGCTTCTCATGATTTATTAAACAAAACGCTAGCTGATCTGGAATCGTGTCGCTCTCAAGGCCCTGTTTAGCTAAAAAATTTTAATGTTCACCCGTCGTATCGGATCATTGGACACATACGTAGAGCACTAAATATAGTTAAAAAATAATAATTGTATACTTTGTAAGAGATTTACGAGACGAACCTTTTGAGTCTAATTAATTAGTCCATGATTAATCATAACTACTATAGTAACTCACACGTACTAATAGCGGATTGATTAGGCTTAAAAATTCGTCTCGTGTTTTCCTGACACATATATAATTAGTTTTTTAATTAGACGTTGAACTAGTCATCCAGTAATCTGGTCAAACATCCGATATGACGCAACCTAAAAATTTTCGCGAACTAACATGCCTAGGTACGATCCATCTGAGAGAGAGTTAGCGGAGTAGCTTGTCAAGAAACTTTTCCGACACATCAGTCTGTCCTGTATCCACCAGCAGGGAGGGGAAAAAAGAAAAAGGAAGAAGAAAGGGAATTGAAGAAAGCGGCTAAAGATGAAGAAATTAAACCATATCTGCAAAGTATGGATGCACATATATATATATATGCTTGCCAGCAACAAGATTTTGTTGCTGCCTCAGGCCCTACGATTTGGAATATTCCAGGATCTTCTTCCCTTATTCTGTAAGCTAGATGATTTGTTTAGCTAGTTAATCACCATATCGTTTCATGAGATCAGCTAATTAATAAGCTAGCTAGGAACGCATTGGTTGTTGTGCAAAGCTTAATTAATGTTGACTGGTGTTGACTTTACCGTGGTCTACTGTAAATGTTTATTGTAATTTTTGTGCTAGTCGATCAGGGTATCATGTGTCAACAATATTAAGTCAAGCACACTCCTCAATCATATTAGTTAAATAGAACAGTGGCCGCAGCAAAGGAAGCACACTACTACATTAGTTAAAAATTTGGCCAAGGCACAAAGGAAGCACACTACTCAAATTAAATCGGGGTAGTTAGTTATTAAGATCATGCATGCATGATATGTGTATGAATTTACATATGTACAAAGATTATATTTACAAATTACAACCTTCATAGCATCTTTGTCTACTTGTGGGGGTGCAGAGAAGGTATCTTTACAAATTACAATCTTCATAGCATTTTTGTTGCATACACACCGTTACACATCAACTAAAAATATCACCAAAAAGTCTAAAAAACTGTATATCTACTTTCAGTGGTATTACAACTATGCTCAAAGTCATCTTCAAATTCAAAATACATAGAGGAGCAATAGAAAAGACACTTCCAATTTACAATTTGATCTCTTGGTATGGTAACCAAAGAAATTCACGGAGGGCACCTTACACTGTTGGGCTCTCTGTTTACTTCCATTATCAAACACGTGTCATGGTTGGAGGCGTTTACCATCTTTGAAATGATTAACCCGATCTCACTCGGTACTTAATTATAAGGGGAGTATGGCCGTGAGGTCCGTGAAGAATCCAGGATAGAAATTATCGGAAGTCCAATACGTACTAATTATCTAATTTTTATACTTTACACTAATTAATACGATATAATTTAGTAAGAATTGAATAATTTACCCGGGATCCGAGGACCCTGAAAAACACTACGTAGGTTCGCCCCTGCGTGACAAGGGATACATCTCTCACTATTATGTTCTCCTCAAAATTCTCTCTAGACCTAACCAAAAACTCAAGGAATTGGAGGAAGAATGTGCAGCAATTCCTATGTAGTGTAGGCGGCGACCCGAAGACCGTCACTACTTTGCATGTCACCAGTGACCCCTCGAGATCAAGCCGGTGACCGGTGTGTCTCCATTGGCTGGTTCTGGGGTTGTTCGAGGATCAGCATCCTCCACTTCTACTACGATCAACATGGAGGAGATCAACTATATTGAGATGGGTTCGACTTCTAGTCAATACCCCTAATTTTTCACATTAAGGTATTCTTTAGGCTAAGCACTCTTCAAGTAGATATAGAGTCTACATTAAATGCTTGATTTTTCAATTTTTTTTGTTATAGTTGAAATGTAATGAATTTTAAGATGAGTGTCTCATAGGTGCAATACCATTGGAAGTAAATGTATCTTTTTTTTCTGAAATTTTCATTGACATTTATTAGTTGGTATGCATAGAGTGTTAATCGGCCGAGAACAATTGGTACTTTCACATCCTAACTCGGTGCTTATATATTTTTTTTCTTAAAAATCAACAAAATTTCAGTACGTCTCATTTTAGACACACTTGAAATTTCTAGATCAAAAGATTGGACCCATACCACCCATACATATGCATGGTCTATAGGTGAAGCTTGTGTGCACGAAATACATTCATGTGGATCTAACTGCTTGATCCAGGAATTGGCACAAATCCAGAGCATCTACTGAAATCTTTCACTATCAGAAGCTGAATTGAATCCTGAAAATAGCATGCTCAGTTTTTGGCAAACTACACAGGGGAAGTAGTAGAAAGCTCTAAAATTTGTATCGACATTAGTCTTTCTCCAGTTAGCTTAGTTGCTATTTTGCCTTCACCCTCACGGAACCATCAAGCAAAAAATGGGCACAGTTTCCTTACTAGTACCTGCCTAAATGATCTTGATTTGTCCTACTTACCATTTTATTTAGAGGATACATATCCATTAAAAAGGAGGTGGCATGCTAATTATATATTCTAGGTGCAAGCCAAACCTACTACCACTTCGATCACTGTATCTATATATTTTTTTTCTGGTAATTAACTTTGATGGGAACTAGAAACAGATGCAAGCACTACCACTACCACCAGCATCAACCTCTAGATATCCAACTAAGACTTAATTAGAGGCAACATCCAGAATCACAACACAATGCACTTCTGATGTGCATCTCTGCACTGCATGTCAGTTTGCTTGTTCCATCTGTCACAAATTCTGATGCCTCCTTTTCTGTCATCAGTCACCACCCAGGAAGAAATTAATCAAATCAAACAATGTGCACATATAAATATGTTGACATGAAACAGTATGCTCCTGATTTGCCTTTGGGAAAAAGCAAATTAGTGGACTTGGGGCTCCAAATGGTAAACCCAGAGCCACTAATTAATGCTACTGGGCAAAACTAAGTTGGGATCGACTCAGATCACTAGCTAGGCTTGCTAACCATCTTTTCCCCCCTCTCTCCCTTCATCAGTGGATGCTCATATCACCCCTCACCCAAATCCCCTCCTCAAATTTATTCCTTCCAGCACATGACTCATTTGCATTTCCCATCCGCTTTACTAATCCTTCCTCCATTGGCGCATCACTGATTAGGTGATTATCCATGTCGTGCACACCGGACACAAGGCCTATGCGCTTACGAGGTTGCAGTGCCAGTGCTTTTGGCAATGTATATATAGGTGGCAACAAGTCTGAGGAACCCAAGATTCAGACACTAAGTTTCAGAGAAGTTTGCAGCAGCTAGCTAGCCAGCTACTCATCAAGAATAAGCTCGAGATGGGTAGTGGCGGCGGCAGCGGCGCTAAGGCCTACGCGGCCGTGGTTCTGATCAGGCTCATGTACTCCGGCATGCACGTCGTGAGCAAGGTCGCCCTGGACCATGGCATGAACCCGCTGGTGTTCCTGTTCTATCGCCATACCACTGCTGCACTCGTCTTGATCCCTGCTGCATTTGTTCTTGAGAGGTTTCTTTCTTTTTGTTCTTTGCTGTGAGGAGCTTGTCAGGTGTTAACTGTGCATTGATCGTGACTTTACTGTTCTCTTATGATGTTGTTGCTGTTGTTGTTGTGCAGGCGAAAAGCTAAACCGGTGACGTTCAAAATTGCAGGGAAAATGTTTATACATGCCTTATATGGGTGAGTTTGAGTTTGGTTCTAGCTCGTATGAGGACCCAGTTATATTCTTGTGGCTCTACTCAGTGGTGCATGTCTGCATGCAAGAATTGTTCTCTGAAATCGAAAGTTCATGCAGGAGTTGTGGCTCTTCTTTCTGTTAGTCTTGTCTAGGGCGAGATGATTTTTCTTGCAGAATTTAGGCTTGCTATAAGATACAAAAAACTGTGGATATGAACTGTGTTCACGACTTGCAAGTCATCTCTTGCTGTGCTCTGTTGTGACCTGGAACCCCTTCTTCCGTGCATGTCTGGCACTGCCTTTCCAAACCTTCCCTAGTTTTGTCGATTTAATTATGCTATGCTTTGCATTGAGTTGATTCATGTGCCTACACAACATAGCACAGGGTCAGAATGTTCAGGCAAAGGATGCGACAAGCCGACAAGCCTTTATATACCTTGTCAGATTATGCTTGTTACTATTATGCATGAAGTCCAGAACATATTTAAACAATGAACATATTTACCTTGACCTATGAAACTGGTGTAATTCCTGGTATATTTTTTCTCTCAGGGTGACAGCTTGTGGCGACTTGTTTAACCTTGGTCTCAATTATGCTTCCGCAACGTCATCGTCAGCGTTGTACAACGTTCAACCAGTGGTTACCTTTATCCTTGCCGTTGTATTTGGGTAATGGAATTTCTTTTTTTTTTCAAGAAAAAAGTTCGAACATTCTCATTCTACACCTAAGTCATGAAAACTGCAGTTTGAATTGGCTTAGTAATTTTAAAAACTGATTACTCAAATTAACTGCGATGAATTTAAAGAGAAATCTGCATGAGAAAGAGAGCGCAAAAAGCATGCACACATCATCAGAAGTTTGAAATCTGTACTACTACCTGTGATAGGATGGAGTCCATGAAACTTAAGAAGTTCCATGGCAATGTAAAGGCGGCAGGTATTCTGTTCTGCATCGCCGGTGTCACCGTGCTGGCCTTCTACGAGGGGCCAATGTACAAATCATTCAACCGTCACCACTTTTTTCAGCAAGGCAGCAGCAGTTCTTCTGCAGGAGATGCCCACTCCAAGAAGCAATGGGTTCTTGGAATTTTCCTCATGACACTATCTAACATTTTAGCAGGCTTATGGACGGTTCTTCAGGTGTGTGTATATATATATATCCACTCAAAACTTCAGATTTGTTGAGCACTTCAGACTTTGGTTCATCATTGAGCATGTTCAACTTGATTTCTTCTTCTCCTTTTCAGGGACCACTGATAGAAGATACTTCCAAGCTGATGAACACCACGCTGCAAATCTGCTGCGCATCAGTCCAGGCTTTCGTTGTGGCTGTTGCAGTCGAGAGAGACTTCTCCAAATGGAAGCTGGGATGGAATGTTGAGCTTGGTGCAGTCATCTACAGTGTAATTGAAGCTTCTGATGATGCGACGTTTTCAAGTTCAAATTGTGCAGCTCGAATTGCTCAACTGAATGCATGCTCTTTTTTTTTAATCCCCCCATGAAACAATATATTATTGCAGGGCGTGGTCGTCACTGCACTGTCATACTACATGCAAATGTGGACGATTGCGAAGAGGGGCCCGGTGTTCCTTGCGATGTCAATGCCACTTACTTTCATATTCACAATTATCATGTCCTCATTCATTTTAGGGGATGCAGTTAGCCTAGGAAGGTACGTACAGGGTTCACAACTTCACTATAAATTTTCATTTTCTTTAAAAAAAAAGGGATTGGGTCTAGAAGTGTCTCTCAGATGGAAGTTCTAGCAAAAAAATGTTTTAGGAGTTTAGCAAAACTTTGTTCAATTCATATCGTATGAGATCAAATTCAAATTTTGTCTGGATCTTATGTTTGATTCTTTTTCTGAATTATGAACTCATCCTGGTTTTTCTCATTCCAAAATGTGGACCTTCGTATGCATCTGAAATGAGTATTTCGATGGTACCGAAAGTTATCACATTTTCTAATACAAATTTAGTTCCTCTAGACACTATTTACCTTAATGTACCAAAATTTATCTAGCTTAATGCGAAACTTTTCCAGGGGCCGTAAAATTTCCCAATCTAAATTACTTACAAATTTGTAGATCTCGTAGTATTCCCAATTTCTCATGCACTAATTAATTATCTTGCCGACATTGCTAATAAAACCGTGCAGTATTTTTGCTGGGATACTACTGATCGGAGGACTGTACAACGTTCTGTGGGGGAAAAGCATAGAGGAAAAGGACGAGATGAACAAGATCGGCGCAGGCAAAACTGCTCTGGAGCTGCACGACAGCGAGGCCCAGGTGCCTGCTGAATCTGCTGACACTGATGCAGCAAAGGTCTAGGCCCGCCGGCCGACCAAACGATGTGACACAAAAAGATCGATCGGTTGCGTCAGACCGAAATCTACTGAATGCCTCCAGTTTGTCGAGTCCGTCCGGCCGCCGGCGACGTGTGCAGCAGATCGATCGATCTACTCACCGGCTGACCGGCCGGCGAGCGAACTTGTGGCTGCAATTTATTCAGGATCGATGTAGCATGCCATGGTGCTCTGCTCTGCTTTAATTTAATCCCGGGCACCATGTTTTCCTTTCCAGCAGTGTGCATTGTGCTTTGATTAGCTGAATAAATTAAAGCTCAAGTTGCCTCTCAGTGAGCCTCTATGTGGATTCAGGATGTGCTGTTTGATTTGTGTAGCAGTGATGAGATGCGATGTCGCTGTACATGTATCCCGGTGTGTTTGCCATGACGCATCTGATCACGGTGGCGATCGAAAGCGACGGCACAACATTTGATTAGGAGCAAAATTAACCCTCGCGGATCCATTCGTGCGTGTGCTGTTACGAGTGTCAGTCACATCATGTGATATGTGCTAAACCTCACGCATGGATCGAAATCTCATCTGGAGATTAAGTACAGTCCTCTCGCCATGAATAGAAATCTCCCTATCTTAGACTCAGAGGACGTTCTAATTAGTCGGTAATTTCGGGTTCGCTAGGATTTCTTCAAAATACATTGACTTTTATTCAAATAATCCAAATTCGATCAGGATTTGTTTGAAGTTCGAGTTTTTCTTGGAGTGATGGTCCCCCGATACTTTTCCCTCCGTCCACGAGACAAAGCTTAACCTGTACAGTTTCATGACAGGCTACGGTGCTTACAACCTTATCATTTGGCTTATAATAAACATAATCAAGAATTTATAAATAAAATGTTTACATGTGTTTTCTTGTCTTTCTAGAATTGAATGTTGAAAATAAAATAAGCTAAAATCAACTTAAAAGTTAAGCTTTACGATTTTAGCCCTCCATTCTAAAATAAGTTTATTTTTTAGTTTTTAGATATCATATTTGACTCTTTGTCTTATTTAAATTTCTTTTCCGATTAATATTTTTATTGCTATCAGATGAAATAACATGAATAGTCTTTTTACGTGTGACTACTTTTTATAAAGATTTTCAAATATAAGACGATTGTTAAACACTTGGGTTAAAAAAAATATTTTTGGACGGATGAAGTAAAGTTTAGCGTACCTTATGTGAAGCTGCAGAAACGATTAGACGGTTAGACCGTTAAGTAGGAGTACAAACGTGGAATATACACGCAGTCGTACGATGACCCAAACGTACATCGATATAGTCGAAGCGGCACGACGACGTACGATTTTTGTATTAAATAAATATTTTTAGCAAGTAATTAAACCACTTGGTAATTTTTTTTCTAAAACCGAACCTTTTGTCACACAAATGTCGGTGGCGTGACAACTGTCACGCAGCCTGGTCGACGTGGTATGGCGTGACAAGCCGTTTCGTCACGCTAATATTGGTGGCGAGCCAAAAGGCTCGTACGGTGAAAATATTTACTTTGGAGATTTAGTAATAAAATTATTTATTAAAAAATTTAAAAAAAAAAAAATTCGCGTGCATCCGGTGCAGCCAGGGCCAGAACCGCAAGCACCGGCGGCCGCGTACGTGCCGTGCCGGACTACCCGTTTGTTGCGCCAACCCTGTGCCTCAACTGCAGCTAGAGCGTCAACGTGATTAGAGCATCTCAACAGCTTATCTAAATTTGGTCATCCATATCTTCATTTGGATGATCATCTAAAAACTTCCATCCTTCGTTTCCCTTTGTATTCCACCAGATCATCTACATATGACATACTCTATATCTATTTGAAGGATTGAAAAGAGAACATCTAAATATAGAGTTTTTCTCTCCTACTATGGATGATATCCAAAAATAGATGATAAGATAGATGATCTGCTAGAGCTCAACTTTTACTCTTCATTCTTCATTCCTAGTATGAAGGATGAGATGAATGAGCTGTTGAGGATGCTCTTACATCCAGCGGTCTTGCGATCGGACGGACTGCTAGTGCTAGGCTGCTAGCTCTTGTGCAGGTGCTACTATGTGATTAACAATTTATACTACGGTCAGACCTCTCTTCTTGTTTTTTTTTTATTGTAAGCTAAAATTTAAATTGTGTCCAACTGGATTGGAAACATGCCACTCATGGAAGTTGCGCCGACGCTGTACAGATGCTGCAAGCAGAAAGCTATCTCGGTGCAGTAGGCAATCACGGACGACAAATGGATTCAAGAAATCACAACCAATATGAACCAATCAACAGTTCATGAGTTCTTCGAAATCAATGAAAGATTGCGGGCTGCAAACGTAGAGCTGGGGGAAGGAGTAGAGGATGACATATCCTGGAGATGGTCAGAGAAAGGAGCCTACACGGCCAGATGAGCGTACATGGCGCAATTTAATGGCAGAATCGGATCACTCGACCGCGCAGCATTCTGGAGCGCTTGGGAACCACCAAAGTGTAAGTTCTTCATTTGGCTTCTCTTGCGAAACAGGCTCTGGATAGCAGACCGTCTACAAACAGGGGAGTGACCAAACAGATACTTCTGCCAGCTTTGCTATAGGAATTTGGAAACCTCACAGCATCTTTTCAAAGATTGTTGCTTCGTGCGAGAAATCTGGATGGAGTATAAGCAAAGAAAAGACAATCCAGTATGGTGCGAAAGAAATAGAAGAATCTTCTAGGGGAAAGAATTGTCACAAAGATTGCTGGGGAGAAAATTGGAGAGGAACTCAGAACATGGCAATTCTGCGGCGCCAAGGATATCGCGAGAATTTTAAACTAACATTTGCAGCTTGGGTTTCAGGCCTAGGCTTGGCCTTGCCGTTGTCTTGATTACTGTTCCCTGTCACCGTATTTTCATACGGCCTCTTGTACATGTTTATGCTATCTTCCTTAATATAAAAAGCACCGGTTAACCGGACGTTCGTTTCAAAAAAAAATTAATTGACTTTAGTTTAAATAGATTTTGGAGTTTTACATCGTGATTTATTTTCAGTCCTACCCCTTAGATTGCTAAGAATACGTATATAAAAGTTTTACTCATAAATTATTTTTTATTTGTAAAATGCCGTTCGCACCCTCGTGTAACGAAACCGGAAGAGCGAGATGAGGAAAAAACAACCGGAACTTAAGAGCCCGAAAAGGCATCGTGGGCTTCTGGAGAGCAACCACACTTGAATGTAAGGCCCTACATCGATCAAGCCAGCTAAAAGAAAAGAAAAATAAAGGCCCAGTTTGCTCTTTCCAAGCTCCAACACGATCGGCACAAACAACTACTCCACCTAACAGGCTAAAGTTGAATGGTTTTCAATTTATCTATATAGTCAATCTAATAGCCAATTTATATAATAGTTACCTATAAAGTATTAATATATGGTTTCATATATCATACACACTAAGCGTCTTAGAGCATGTGCTACAGCTGGCTATAGATTAGTAGTCCACTGCTTTCTTCTCTTTTTTTAAAAAAAATATATTTATAGCCGGTTTATAGTCTACTATTATACCTGCTCTAATGCTGCTGTCGTGTTGCCACCGTCGATGGGGATCCATCGATGTATTATCGCCGATTGCATGTCGCAGGAGTGCTTGCTGCCATCTGTTGCATGGTCCGGGACCAGTTTGCACTTAGGTGACACTGTTTGGTTAAAATGGTTTGGACTTGTAAATGCTGTACAGCACTAGTAGTTATCAGTTATCACCGTGTTGGAACTTGGAAGTTCCCTTGAAAGAGTTGTATCACCTCCGTTTTAACTTACAAGATGTTTTTATTCTTTTCTAGATTTATATGAATACTAATAAATCCCTATGGCCGATACCTTTTTCCATCCAACTTCACTGCCTAAGACCAATCCAAAATTTTATTTCTTCTCTCCTCGCCTCTCAACTGTATTGTCCTCATATGCTCCACCACCAAATCCGTCAACCATAGAGGCTTATCTGGCCACCACCGGCGGTCGATTGGAACATCGCCGATACATGAGCAGAGACCGATGCGAACAAAATCTCTTCATAGTAAGTTGGGCTTAGAGGTGGCTTTTTGTAGTTTGGGGATTTGGAGATTCATACAGCGGTCTTGATTTGGATTTGTTTATGTGAAACTGATCTAATGCCACCAAACTAAGTCTTACTTTGGCACGGAGACGGATGATGGAAGCATCAAATGGAGGCTACGCATGACCAGTGGCGAACCTACGTTCAGCTTCCCCGGGGTCTTCGGACCCCGAGTAAATCATTTAATTCTTACTAATTATATCATATTAATTAGTGTACAAGTGTAAAAATTAAATAATTAGTACGTATTGGACCCCTGGTAATTTCTGTTCTGGGTTCATCACTGCGCACGGCTGGTCTCCCATGTGCATAAGAGCTATAACATATACAATGGTTGACAAATGTATTAAGAAAAAGCTAAACATCTTATAAAATGATAGCGATTTGCGGTGATTAACCAAACCTTTTTGCAGTATGTACTGATCTAGAATATCTACCTCTATATCCATACCCATGTCATTTGGATAGCGTATGTGTAAAGAATAATTACGCATTTGAATTTTGGGTAGGGGATGGTGTTACCCAATTAACCCAGTTTGTAATTAATACCTATTTAGTATGTATAAACTCAGATCTAAAATTTTTAAACTCATATTCACACTATACAAATTATTAAATTTGACTAAAAATTGATGGGATAATTTATTACATAGAACAACAACTTTGTATAAATTTTAGTCAATTTCTTTATATGGACTGACACATATTTCTTCCTTTTATCAATCAGGTTACTCGTACCCACTACATAATAACCATTTAGTTTAGATATGATTAATCTTTTTAAAAATTAATATGAATAAAATCAGGTGTAGATATGAGTTACCCAATACCTCTCCGTTGACCGGCCTTTAGTTATTCCTTTTAAATAGGAACAAAAGCTAGCTTCCAACCGAAAATGAAATGCTTTACTTAGAGGAAAATAGTGGCCTATGATTTCTGCTCCTTGAGTGAGTATCACACGTGTCCAAAGTAGCCTTTAATTTCTTTTCGCCTCCTATTTTCGCCCTTGCTTTAAGGCACTCGACCGCCTTCTTTTGCCTTTGTAGAAAATATCGTGGAATTTCACATGTATGGTCTAGGAAGCAGCAGGGGCTGGGTGATGTCATTTGTTTGGTAGCTTCGTGATGTCATGTCATCAATCGCAAATAAAAGTGTTAGCATATCTCATTAAGTATATTTATCATTCCATTTCATTTATTAAACAAATCTTGTAGTGGAAATATTCCCAAGGCGTAAAAGAATGTGCCTGAATTAGTTCATTCCAGATATGTTTTTTTTTTCATTAGCTATTCACAAACTTTGGCGCGGCAGCTAAAAATGTCTGGCTCAAAATTTAAATATTTTTTGGAGTTAAGTTTTATACCAAAATATAAGTATGTTTGTACTAATTATCATAATATTCCAATATTTTAGAGCCAATCATATGATTAAAAAGAAAATACAATCAATTTAAAATTTAAAAAAGACCACTGAAGTCTGAAGTGGCTAAAAGAAAACCTTCTAATATCTCCTTAGTCTATGTTAAAGAACTAATAATTACTTAGAGCCTATTCATTTTGGGGGAAAAACAAAGAAATTCATTCCTAGTTATTAGATTCATATGGAATCTATTCGGTTTAGAGAAATGAAGTATAGAAAAACAAAGATTTATTTTCCCTACAAGTCATAGAGAGAGTATAGAAAAAATTCTATCAACTCAAATATTTTGAAAGAATTTCTATGAATTGATATAACCATACATTCCTAACATTCCTATTCCTATAATTTTTATATTCTTATGGGTCGAAATTTCACCAAATCAAATAGGCTTTTATATTTTTGAAGCGATGTAGTGTGTTACAAGACATGGCTACGTGCATCTCACGATGCAGACTGGAAGGTTTATGTTTTATTATCTAAAAAGAAAAAATCCCGCTGCCGTAGTATAATTTAAAGTCAATGAGACAAAATTTTGACTACTTAATTGTTTCACAAAAATCAAAATCATTTATACAATGATAAAATTGTTTTAGGATATGACTTTTTAATGTGCCTAAAACATATTCCCTCTTTCAAATTAAGTGATTATTTTGGTTAAACAAATGTTGTCCCAAAATAAGACTATTTTGGGGCTAAGAAGGAAAGATAACATATTAAATAAGACCTGTACAATTATTACACATTTTTTTCATCGTCAAAAGGGTAAATAGATATGTGTATAGATATGATTTTACATGAGTACTTATCTGTTTGAACTTGGCCAAAATAGTCACTTATTCTGAGACGGATAAAGTATAAAAATAATCACACAAAACAAGGAGACCTGTTAATAAATAATTAGTTAAATATTAACTATTGTAAACTTAAAAGATATATTTATATAATTTTTAAAGCTATATATATATATATATATTTTAAACGTATCATTTAGTTATTCAGGTAGTGTATTCATGGGAAATAGGTGGAGTTTTTACCCTATCTAGCGTTCCCAAACACAGAGTAAAACAATATTCTAGTGCCACTATATTAATTTCTTTTACACTACTCCTATATTGGTGTCGTTTCAAAAATATCGCCAAATGATGCCACTCCACTGATGTGCCTAAAACCTGACCATATGTGCCGAGAGAATCGTGACATGACAAGAGGCGCACATAAACTTGAAACAAATGAACCCTAGGATATTTAACAAAAAGAAAAAAATCAGATGCTAATTAATCAAAGCGATTGACAAGATCAACTTCGTAAGGCGAGCGCCATATTACATCTTACAGCCTACGTATGCCGCTCACGTCCTTAGATTCTACTCCTTTTTTGCTCAGCAGCCAGGCATCAGAATTCAGTCAGGAAAAGAGCAAAGAGATTTTTTATTTTAAAAAAGGGAAATATTCTGCGTTCAGTCCACGGCTACTAATTCCATTTCACATACCACAAATTTAAATATGTTTTATTTGTGTAATCGTGAATTACGTGTGCAGTATGTGTGTAGTAGCTAGACAAAGCACTTTCAACTTTGAACGTGGTAAAGGTGGTCGCATGTGCATCTTTGTAGAAAGAGAGGCACAAAAAAAAGAAGGTTCAGAAAGCTCACATTGGATCTACATGGATGATTCTTCTTCTTTTTTTGCATCCAAGTTCTTGAGTGCTACAAGGAATCGCCATGACTTAATTAGCACTTTGTTATCACTTGTGAGCAGTCAACAAATGGAAATGTTAAAAAGCGCCATTCCCATCACACTTACTGCAGTATACACTGTAGTTGATTATTCAGAAGACCATTGCTAGCAAGTCAATGGATTTAATATGTCATTTGGCCGGTAGATGAGTAGAACATGGCAGAATAAAAAAACACAAATATTACGGAAAGATGAGTCCGGCTATCTAGCTCACCTCGTGGGACTAGCCGATAGACTCATGAGCGTTTGTCAATAGAACATGATAGAATGAAATATATCCATTGATATATATAACAAGCCGATAACCCCGCCCTTTGCCGCGAGAAATAGATATGGTTGCAGCGGGAAATACATATGTAAAGGACACTATTTGTAAAGGGTGTTTTTTAAAACATTAACTTATCATCTTAATCCACTGCATAATTAAACAGTGAAAATATATGAACAGTACAATGGTTAATCAGCTGCAGATAAACGTTGAAAGTAGATAAACAGTGCGGATGAACAGTACAACAGTAGAAGCTGTTGCGTGGCAGCTGGACATGGCTCTTCACCAAAAACATTAGTTTTTATAGACTTGTACATGTATTCAGATTTATTAACATTAATATAAATTTATATAAAGCTAAAAATATCTTATATTATAAAATGGATTGAGCAGATAAGAGGAGGTACAATGATAGACTATAAACCAGCTATAAGCATATTTTAAAGAGATAATAGAGGAGAGAGATGATAACTAGTTACAGCACGGACTCCAAGACGCAGTGTGTTATGATATATGGAACCATGTATTAATATTTTATAGATAACTATTGTATGAATTGGCTATTAGGTTGACTATAAATAAGTAGATGGCTATTATTAAACTTGCTCTCACAGTCTAACGCAGCCATCGGTGAACCAGAGTAAAGCAAAGACTTGACTTGCTACTCTTACTGGTCACCGTAAAACTTTAAGGGTCCGTTTGAACCACGTGAATGAAAAAAAGAGGAATAGAAAAACATAAGATTTTAACAGGATTTTAATAGGAGTGTAATTGTAAAACAGAGGATTATAAAACATAGGAGAAACGTAAGAATGACCGTTTGATTGGATCACAGAAAAAGATAGGAATTTGAGGAGAGATAAATACTCATAGGATTTTTTTCATAAGGTTTTACCTCTTATAAAATTTCCATCAAAACTTATATGGGAAGAGACATTTCATAGGAGTTTCATAGGGTTCGTTCATTTGATTCAAATGGCTTTGTTCGAAAAATTTCTAAATCCTCTAAAATACGTATGAATTCCGTTTGAATAAAACGGGCCTAAACTATTAGCCATATAATCCACGCGTTGCTGCTGATCTGTTGGTGCCTTTGAGGAATGCCTATTACTAGTGGCGGATGCAGAATTTCGACAACGTGATACAGAGTTACTAAAGCTGGATCTAATTAGATAAAATTAAAGCTTCCGAACAGCAAAATCAAGCGAAAAATTTTGACGCTAGTGCAAATAAAGATCATTTGTACAGAAAAATATAACATAGCTAAGTGAAAATGTGATACTCTTGGAAAGGGGATGATTTTGGTCTTAGAATGCTTGTTTTTGGCAAAACCAATGGTATGCACATATTATACCCATTAAATCACATATTCTTTTCCAAAAGAAATGGGCTACAACTTTACCCCCATTTCCCATTGTAGGTCCACCCATGACTAATATTCACTGTCAATAAATTTTATAGTACTCTATATATACATGAATTATATGATGTTAATTTAATGTTTGACCTTTTCAAAAAAATACATGGTAGTTGAATTATAAAATGTATATTGTTGGAGAAACAAAAAAAATTATGTTCAAGCATGAAAATAATAAACAATATGATTTGAAATAAAATAGCATTATTTTAAATAATACCAACAATATCAGGAGATATATAAGCATTAAAAAGGATTGTTTGAGGTGATAAAGAAAGATGTGATTGCGTCAACTAATTATAGCCCTGGCTGTGCATATATAGTTGTAAAAATATTTTAAAGAACAAAAGGGATATCCACTTTAATTATTATATCGATCCAACAAAACAATTGCTATTAATGAACAGTTAGATTACACTTGGTGATAATTAGTTTAAAAAAACAGAGTTGCCGATGCACACTATATTTAGCTAATGCAAGCATCAGGGCATGTTCAAAGGTAGGGTTCATTATCGACTCTTATCTGATCTATGTATGTCAGCAACAAGAATATATTTTATAATAATACGTTCAAAGGTAGAGTCAGATATGGTTTCTACATTAATGCAATAAAAATATTTTTTATTACGCTAGTTTCTTTTTTATCCACCCTTATATAAAAAAGTTTTCTTTAATAAATGCTAAGAGACGACTCTAAGCCGTCATCATGCATAACAACGGCTTTTCTCTCTTATTTTCTCTTTTTCCTCCATATCATCAAATTTGCTTACATGGCGATTAAGAGAGTCAACTAATAAGGGCATGTTCAACGGTAGAGCCTATTGTAGACTCTATCTTAAGCCATGTCAGTAACAACAGTTCATTTTATAATGATACGTATAAGGGTAGAATTAGGTGTGGTTTTTTCATTAATGCAATAAAATATTTTTTATTAAGCTAGTTTCCTTTTTATATATTCTTATGCAAGAAAGTTGTCTTTAATAAATGCTAAGAGGCTTTAAGCATGGCAACAGCTTTTCTCTCTCCTTCCCTCTTTTTCTTCCATATCACCAAATTTACTTACGTTGCGATTGAGAGAGTCAGCTAATAGACATCTTTATATCTTTATATGTACCCTAAGCGTGCTCTCATAAAACATCGGTACTAATGTGGGCCTGAGATACAGAGAAGAATATTCAATTGGAAATCCAAATCACATCTTCCTTTATCTAGAAATCACCCCAAATAACATACTAATATATAAACTCTTTTCCTGACAAAGTGGACAATCAAGGATGATCTTTCCGATCCGATCAAACACAAAATCATATCAGTGTTACGCTAGTAAACACTTCAAAACTCAGTAGTGTTCACAAGTTACAGTACGAGGGTATCAGCTAGTTTCCTACAGACTTGGCTTAACCAGAGTTCATATTTGAGCCAATAACATACAGGACAGAGTGATTTCTTAACGGCGCACATGATATTAATCTCAAAGAATAATCAGATGATTAGCCAAGGAAGCTTCTCCAAAGGGTACAGCCTAAGCTTTTTCCCTAAACAATTTCAGCTTACTCGCACTTTATCCAACAAATTGCCATGCTGTTGATTCAAGTGGCAATTTATTTCATATGTGGACAGCGCACTACTCGTATATCTTTTAGTTAACATGACCATTGCACCAATTAAACCTGTGCTATCTTTTTTTTTAATTTTTTGTTCTTTTGAAAAAAAAATCACTCATCACTCATGATCTTGCCGTCTCAAAATCCTATCCTATCATCCTAACCTGAACCCTTTTGCACACAAGCTTTATCTCTGTTTTATTCTTTCTTTCTGAGTTCCCCTTGCCCATAATATGACCACTGTATCAACCTGAATTTGTTGCTCTGGTCCATCGTAGGTGCATTCCATGCAGAACATGGTAAGAAACTTCAGCTTGCAAACAACTTTAGTAGACAGTCTTCAGTGTTCAGACTAATGTACACTTTAATGATGGTGAACCGTCCATTACTATGAACACAACTGATCCAATTTTCTTATACTACGCCATTACTATGTATAATTTTATAAGGATAAAATTAAAACTAAAATATATATCATTACGACACATTCGTGTATAATATATCATATTAAAATAGATGAATTGGTAAATATATATTACAAAATTTTAAATAAAATATTTAATATACTTATAAAAATACACAGCTACATAATTTTAGTATACTACCACCCTTACTAGAAGGTACCGTAACAATACCCGATAACTAACAGCTAGGCTCTAGCTAAGCTAGGTAGCTTAGCTTAGCTTAACAATCACACAAACACATATAAATAGGGATCTTGGGGGGAGCACACATACACAAACAGTATTGGTGCACACAAGCTATCAGTGCAGGCAGCAAGCAGGCCATGGGGAGCGGCAAGGTGTACGCGACGGTGGTGCTGGTCAGGCTGATCTACGCGGGCATGCACATCCTCACCAAGGCGTCCTTCAACGAGGGCGCGAGCACGACGGTCTTCGTGTTCTACAGGCACGCCGTCGCGGCCGTCTTCTTGCTGCCCTTCGCCTACTTCCTCGAGATCAGGTATGTGTGGCCATTGGCATGATGGCCGGGCTTCTTCAGTATTTCTGCCTGCGTCTGTTTCTGAAAACTGTGTCATGGATGGATGGAAGTGTTGATATGATGTTTGTTTGTTTTGCAGGAAGAAGCAGGCGCCGCCGCTGACGCTCAGATTGTCTGGCAAGATCTTCGTCCATGCCTTCTATGGGTATGTGTGACGGTTAGAACATGAAGGATTTCAGTCAGGAGTGTTTGTTCTGGAGAAAAGCTTCAGTAGTAAAAAAAATTCTGAAACCATTTGCTTCTGTTCTGTTTTGTTCGTCAGAATGGCCGGGACGATAAACCTGTACAGCATTGGCCTCAACTACGCATCCGCGACATCCTCGTCGGCTATCTTCAACATCGTGCCGGTGGTGGCCTTCATCTTGGCTGTCATGTTCAGGTCAGAGAGATCGAACTATCGAAGAGCTAGAACCAAAGAAATCAAGATTAACATGTATATTCAGGTCACTGAGCTGAGCATTTCTTCCAATCCAAGCAGGATGGAGACTCTGAACATGAAGACGACCCATGGCATGGCGAAGGCCTCGGGGATCCTCCTCTGCGTCGGCGGCGTCGTCGTGCTGGCGCTGTACCAGGGCCCCGAGCTCAGGTCCTTCAACCACCACCAGCTGCTGCGCCACGCCGGCGCCGCCGCGCGCGCGCATTCCGGCAAGGACTGGGCGCTGGGGATCTTCCTGATGACCACCTCCGTCGTGATATGGTCCCTGTGGACGGTGAAGCAGGTAGGTAGCTAGCTCGAGATGAACCGGACGAACGATCGGCATTCGATTTTGCTCTGCTCCCGTGATGTTGGTGACCGATCTTGATTCTTGAGGCGGTGGTGGTGTTTGTCAGGGGCCATTGCTGCTGGAGTACCCTTCGAAGCTGATGAACACGACGCTGCAGTGCGTCTTCGCGAGCTTGCAGTCGCTGGTGATCGCGCTCGTGCTCGAGAGGGACTTCTCGCGGTGGATGCTCCCCGGCGTCGTCAGCCTCGTCGGCGTCCTCTTCACCGTAAGATTTAGTTTTGCTTTCGTTTTTCTGGTTGATCGCGAACCTTGAGCTGGAGCTCGGCGATCGGTTTGTGATCAGGGCATCGTGGTGGCGGCGATCTCGTACTACCTGCAGATCTGGGTGATCGAGAAGAAAGGCCCCGTGTTCCTGTCCATGTCGATGCCGCTCAGCCTCGTCTTCACCATGGTCATCGCGTCCTTCTTGCTGGGCGAGGACGTGAGCCTAGGAAGGTAAATTCCCTCGCCGCCACGAACCCCTCTCCGCCTCCTCTCGCTGTCGTGATCCTCTCTCCATGACGCAGCGCACCGCAGCACGCCTACTCTCTCTCGCATCATCAGCCACCGGCAATGTCGTGATCTTGTCAGAGAAGGAAAAAAAAAAGGTCTCACTCTCTCTCTCTCGGTGCGCGCAGCATTATCGGCAGCTTGCTTCTCGTCGCCGGCCTGTACAACGTGCTCTGGGGCAAGAGCCGGGAGGAGAGCAGCGGCGGCGGTGCCGTCGCCGGTGGCGGCGGCGGGGAAAAGGAAGTCGTGGCGGCGGCGGCATCGTCTCCCGCCGACGTCGTGATGGCCAAGGTCTGACAGCGCACCGACGCGGATCGAGGAGCGCCACGTGTCGCCCCGCCCGGCGGCGGCGCGCCGGTGCACGCGGAGAGCCGAGCAGCTACTGATGCAGGCTGCAAGTGGCGCGGGTGAATGAATCCCGAATATCTTTTGCAGCGGTCGGGACAGCGGCGACCGGTGGGCAATGGTGGTGCGGTGGCGGCAGAAAGGGTTAAGGCTAGGCATGGTGGCCGCCGGAGCTGGCTAGCTACACCGGCCGGTGAAGTCGTGTCAAGATTGTTAATTAATCCTGTATTATACTATACTAGTATGTGCCTCTACAATGCAACAGCATGAAAAAGGATGAGTCAAAGAATCCATTCATGATCAATTATATCCTAATTTTTTATATCCTATTTCTTTTCAGATGGGGTGTTTTTATTAAGGGGCTTTGCAAATCCGCCATTGGTTTTTTTTCTAAATTACAATAAGTCACTCGAGTGATAGTTTTAATGATATTTTTATAATTTTTAATGATATTTTTATAATAATATTTTAAACCAGTGACAAATTTACAACCGTCCCTTTTATTAATGCTGGTAGCCCCATTTTCTCTCCTCAGCTTTGAGCTTAGAGAGTAAATCGAGGTCACCTAGTTTTTGCCGAATAAAATTCTAACATAGAAAATGTCCGACATACTACTCCCTTCGATCGGTTTGAAAAAAAATATATTTTAGAAGGACATGGACTCATAAAACAACTTGGAACGTTATTTTTTATAATATATATAGAAATATCGAAAAAAATATAAGATATTGTTGAAGCATCTTGCAAAATTAATCTATATATATGGTCTCCATGTTTTGAAGCAAAATATTTTAATTTATTCATAATCAAAGTTTATGCCAAACGACATACATTATAGAAAGGTGCAAAACGACATGTATTATCGAACCACAGGTGTATTATTGTTACTCACTTCCAAACTGTTGTTTGCTCTCACGCTAGCAGTTTGGCCATCTGCAAAACAGAGCGAGCAATCCTACATTGCTAATTGTGGTATTGCTATGCATTTTTGCTAATGACAAATGGTTAGATACATTTATGAAGAAGAAACCTAGTTATTTCACATAATCTTGTAATGACAAATGACATGAGTTAGTTTAAACAAGCTAGTCTTCCATCTTCTCAAATCTTTACACAACTCAACAAATAAAAACAAAAAAAAACATCGCATTAATGTTTTTATCACTAAAATATATTTTGTAACTGTACTAGATTCATGTAAAGGTGATGGGTGAGTACAGTAGAGTATGTATTTTTGGGTGGAAACCCTTAAGAGTTGTATGTTTTGTACCATGGGACAACGACAGAAGAGGATGTTAGGCGTAGGATAATGTTTTCTGAATTAGAAAGAAGAATGAGGTTTTTTTATAAAAAAAAAAAACTGTGGCAGACTCATCCACCACCGTTGAGCTCTTTTATATAGGAGAGATATTTTTTTAATACTTTCTCCATTTCATGTCACAAGCTATTTTGGTACCAATCAGATTCATCAATTGACAAATGGTTATGCTTTATATATGTAGTGTGCAGATTTGTCAGTGTCCATATGAGTGTCCTAAGAGTAAAAAAATATCATATAATTAATGTTTAACAACCAAAATGAACATTCATATAATTCTATAATTCCAAATATGTATTATTTTAGATGAGACTGGTGTCAAACTCTTGAAAATTTGACTATGAATAGGTTTTAAAATATTTAATTTTAAAACATGGAGATTATTTATATATTAATATTGAAGATAACTTCAATAAAAATAGATATTTGTTAATATTTGAATAAATATTGTAATAGAAAATATTGGTCAAAGTCGTTTTTAAACACTATGTTCTTCTGCCACAACATTTAGAAAAAGCTAAACATTCTGTTAAAATGTCAAAGTATTGTATACTTAAAAATTGAGGGAGTACTAGTTTAAGATGAGCACGCATGAAATGGAAGCTTTCATCAGGGTGATGATGTGATGTGTGATGCGTAAGACGAATCGACATAGGCAGTCGTCACTAACAGCTAGCTTAATTAGCTGCTCGCTAGTTAGCTACTACGTGGTAATGGTAATGCTAATGCTAATGCTAATGCTTGTTTGTTCTACCTGTCGGCCATGTGGGTTGTACTACCCCTAGGTAGCCTAGGATTGTCATGTGCTGGAAAAGCGTACTAGCTACGTCTCGAAAATAATATTTTTTTAGTTTTTTATACAATATTTTAACTCTTCGTTTTAATTGAAATTTTTTACGATTAATATTTTTATTCTTACTATATTATAAAACATGAATAATACTTTATACGTGACTAATTTTTTAAGTTTTTTTTATAAATTTTTCAAATAAGACGAATGGTCAAACGTTGGATAGAAACAATAAAAGATATTTATTAAGTTACTTTGGGACGAAGATAGTAATTAGCCAAAGGTGCTTAATTAGTGTGCCCAGGTGATAAACGGGCCAATTAGAAAACCAGTCATCTTGACCATCATGAATTCAAAGAAGATGCGACTAGAATGAGTTGATAGGGTGGATTAAGCGACATCGGAGACTATTGTTATACCTTTTTTTCCAAATTTTTTATTTGACACGTTTGATTTTTAATATGTGTTTAAGCACTAATCTTATTCAGAAAATTTACATAATTATTAATTATTTTGTTACGACTTAATTTATTACAAATGTATTTTAAACATGACTTATAATTTTATATATTTACACAAAAATCTTGAATAAGACAAATAGTCAAATATATATTTAAAAGTCAATGATGTCAAATAAAACCCGGAGGGATTGAGCACGTGGTATATAAAAAAACGATAAAACTGTTATGTTTTAAGGAGAGAACGTCAATGAAAGTGAGTACAGGCGATTGCAGTTTTGACATACAGTTATCCATATTCATTCTCTTCTTTTTTTTTTTTAATGGATGTAGTAGATTTGGAGACAGATAACATGAAACCAAAATGTTTTGATAGTGTCTTAAGGTTGATAGATAGATCGATTGCCTTGACCAAACGATGTTGTGGCTGTCACCTGATCCCATTATATATAAGATACGTGCGTGCGTGAAGAGGTGAGTGAAAACTTGTTCCCTCTAGCTCGTCGAGGTGTCGCAGGCCAATGGCTTGTTGCTTTTTGTGGAGATTCTTATGCTGGAGTGAATTGGACATGAACGCGTGCTTCTCGATCGACCTAATTAAAATTCTCTTCCGGCCAACCGATTCGAGCAATGCAAGTGCTTTCTCTATTTTATATTTCATATTTTTATATATATTTATATTTACATTCGTCTTATTTAAAATTTTCATCTAAATTTATAAAATTATAAGTTATACTTTAAATTCTCATTATAATAATAAATTAACGTCCTGTCTGGGTCATTAATTAATTACTCACTCGGAAGGATTAGTGTGGATCTAACTGACCAAGATTGATGTGCCACCCACTTAATTCTTACACTGAGATCATTTATGAAATGGTAATAAAGCGTCTTGTTGTTGGGTCAGGCTCCCCTTTTCTTTATGAAATGGTAATAAAGTGTATTGTTGGGTGAGGCTCCACAATGCACTCCAGCCACCGATAATTGTGTCTTCGGTTTGATGGGGAGTTAAATCAATTCATGGGAGATGCAAATCGGTCTTAAAAAACCTGAAAACCGAATTTTGTTTTGTTTTTCGCGGACACTCTTCCCGAACTGCTAAATAATTTTTTTGCAAAAATTTTCTATAGAAAAGTTATTTTAAAAAATCATATTAATATATTTTATATTTTTAATAAATAATAATTAATTAATTATGTAATAATATGTTACTACATTTTTCACGCCGGATAACTAACCCACCTCACATCTCTAGCCAAACGCCGCCATAGTTGTATATGTTAATTAGGTTTTTTTATAGTTTTTAAGATGGTACCAAGAATTACAGCCAAAATTTTTGGTATAAAATTTAATACCTACCAGCATTTTTTAAGGACAGTCAAATTTCTCATATTACTTATATTAATTAGAATGTTGAAATATATTTGGTTTGAAACCACGCAGTAATATATGCATCCAGTGCTCATGTTCATGAATCACTTTACCATGAATATAGCCCCATTCAACTTCAATAAATAATACTACCTCCGTTTTCATAACATATAATGTTTAACTTTTTTTTACAACGTTTGACCATTCATCTTATTTAAAAATTTAGTACAAATATAAAAAATAACAAGTCATGATTAAAGTTTCTTAAGTAAGTCACAAGCAAAATAAATAATATTTCCATCATTTTTTAAATAAAATAAATAATCAAATATTACTAGTAAAAACAAATCAAACACCCTATGTTATAAAGCGGAGGGAGTAGCACCTTGTCCCCTAGTGCGGCTAATTAAGAACACACCAACCCCACTCTCTCGTCAATGCCACCTTGGAATATTTGATACTACCACAAGTCCACATGCTATAGATCAATGAACCTAAAAATTTCCCTGTGCGCAAAATTTCCTTTTTGTCAGCACCATATATACCCGTCTTCTTTCTTACCTCTACCTCTAGTATCCCTACTTTGGCCCTGTTCGGCTAACGTAGTTTTGGATAAGTTATCTAGCGTGAAAACGTAAAAATATATTAGTACATGATTAATTATTTATTAAATATAAAAAATAAAAATAGATCAATATGATAAAGTAACTTCCTATAGAAAATTTTCGTAAAAAATTCACAATTTAGCAGGTCAGAAAGCGTGCGCACGAAAAAAAGGAATTTGGATTATTATCGTCACTGTCGAACACGGCCTTCACCATCTTAGTTAGTCATTCCTTGCAATCCTCATGCTCTCCACCATCACGGATGACAAGATCCACCACCTATATATCTCGCTATCAGGTTACTATTGGTATAGCATCTCTCTAGCCCTTTGAGTTACTACTGAATTAGACGTCATAATCTCCTAAACCAAACCCTAATTCAATGTTGGAGTAAAATTGGACAAAATTCACACTAATTACTTAAAGGGAGTATGCGAGACATGGACCATCTAAGTATCTGCCGCCCACTTACGTATAGAGTCGTTTGCAATTATTATTGTACAGTAGTTATAGTTGACAAATAGGTTCTATAGGAATCCTATAGACCCATATGTCAGCTACAGACGATCTGCACCCTCCTCCCCCCACACGCACAACCTCTCATCCCACCACCACAATCATGGAAAAACTCTTCCAACCCTGAAAGATAATTCAGCATACCATGAGCTAGCTACATCTCATTCTTTTTTTTTTATCAAATGTACATGAATATGGCAAGGCTAGTGTATAAATCATGTCGAAGCCTACAGATCGAGAGAGAATTAATTGCTCACAACCCCAATAAAAATGAGGATATTAAAGATGTGTGGCGGTAGAGTTAGGGGCTATTTGGATCAGGATTTTTTTAAGTCCTTTGTCACACATCGGATATTTGAACGTTAATTAGGAGTATTAAATATAGACTGATAATAAAATTAATTGCATAAATAAAGACTATTTCATTAGACAAATTTTTTAAGCCTAATTATTCCACGATTAGTAAATGTTTACTTTAGCATCACATTCGCTAATTATGGACTAATTAGGCTCAATATTCGTCTCGCAAAATAGTCCAGAGTATGGGGTGGGTTTTATTAATAGTCTATATTTAATACTTCTAATTAGTTTTCAAACATTCGATATAACGAGAACTTTAAAAAAAGTCAATGGAAAACAAACATGTACTTATTAATATCACTAGGTAAGTTGTAAATCGTGGTGCATATAATTACATACTCATAAAGACACTTCAATATAGAAATTTAATAAGATCCATAGATTTATATTTGAGTCTCTGTCTCTTGAACAAGTGTTAATTAAATTAAAGGTGCACAAACCGTGGGTGGTGGTGATGGTGTGTGCAGTGTGTAAATGCACGTATGTGTGTCTTCCACGTGGTCCGAAAAGAAACTCAACAGAAAATAGTCTTTACCAAATTTTATTTTGAGAAGAAAATAACCTACAAACACGGTTTTGTTTGTGTGACACTGCAAGTAAAACGCAGCCCAAAGGCAAATAAACACCGTACACACTTGTTTAGAGCATGTACGATAGCAGACTATAAACTGGTTATAAATATATTTTAAAGAAATAGAGAGAAGAGAGAAGAAAGGTGGGCTACTAATTTATAGCCAGCTGTACATGGATTTTAAAATAAAATGTGTATGACATGTGGCACTATGTATTAATATTTTTTAGGTAACCCTGGTATAAATTAGCTATTAGATTAACTACAAATAAATTAGAGCTAATAGTTAGCTATACTATTGATCTTTGCTCTTAGTTTGAGTGACAGCCCATATATGCAACCGACACCGGTTCATATATTCACACATATATAATAATATAATAATCTGTATCGATCGGTTGGGTAAAACGCCCTTGCTTACAAGACATTAATTCTCCCAAGATGCACACGAATTTCCAAACAACCAAATCGAAACCCAAGAATCAAGTTAGCTCGAGCACGTCCCTGGACATGCAAACAAAATCCAGATCAAATATATATAAACTCGATCCAATCACGATCAGCCATCGCTCACACACACTGTCACTGATCATTAATAATCAGCTATAAGCTAGCTAGCTAGGGGATCGAGCAGCATATATCGAGAGATGACGCAGAAGAAGTCGGGGACGAGGAAGGAGCACAAGGCGGCGTGCTGCTGCCTCGCCGGCGTCGTGGCGGTGCTCGGCGTGCTGGCGCTGGTGTTCTACCTGGTGTACCGGCCGCGGCCGCCGCGCGTGGTGGCGACGCCCGTGGAGGTGACTATCGAGCTGTTCAGCGTGCTGCCTCCGAAGCTGAAGGCGGTGGTCGGGGTGCACGTGGTGGTGAGCAACCCGAGCAACTCGCCGTACCGGTACGGCGAGGCGCTGGCGTCCGTGACGTACCACGGCGAGCCGGTGGGGGCGTCGGTGGTGCCCCCCGGGGAGGTTGGCGGGAAGGCGACGAAGGTGATCGAGCCGGCGACGGTGGTGGACGGGGTGAAGGTGGCGGAGAGCCCGCACTTCGCGTCCGACGCGGTGGCCGGCGTGCTGCCGTTCGTGGCGGTGACCAGGGTGGAGGGGAAGGCGCTGGTGCTGCAGTCGTTCGAGGTGAGCGTGTCCGTCGAGGTGGTGTGCTACGTCCAGATGTACGTCTTCCACGGCGAGAGCAGCTCCAGCTGCGCCTCCACCGTCCGCACCGCCACGGAGACCATCTCCTCGGGGCCATCAGGCCGTGCTGCACCCAACACCTAATAATTAACTTATCCTCTTCCTCCATTCTAAACGACTCCATATATAACAATCTTATATACACGATTAAACATCACCTGTTATCGTAAACCTGGACAGACCATTCTATCCAGATTCATAATATAAGGTGATATATATCTAATCGTATACTATGTTTCTGTTATATCGTAGAACAAATGGAGTATATTTCTAGCTGTAGTCGAATGATACAAACTCTCTTCTATTACTATTTTACAGTCTTTTTTTAATGATTTCGAGTATATAGACTCTCTTGGTTCCCATTTACTTGAACACTATTGACCATTGTTGTTTAATTTTGATCATCAATATATGATATTTAAATTATAATATTCAATCTGCCATGTATATTTCAATACTATATAGTATATCTCCAAATATTTGCAAGATTTGCTGCAAAAAAAGGGGTGGACAAAGTCTGTATAAATTGTGTCGATTGACAAGTATTTGGGTTGGGAGGAAGTATAGAGTAAATTTCATAATACTATATAAACTTTGACCAAATTATCATAAAACTATATGGTTAAGAATCTTAAGATGTTGTATTAAACTATAGATATAACATCAATTTTGTCACAAAACTACATATCGAAAGTTAAATATGGCAAAGCTACATATTTTGCAAACAAGTTATCATAAAACCATATATTTAGCATTTATTTAATCACAACACTATAATATCTAGAATTCAAGAAGAATAACGGTAGAAGGGATTTCAGCTCTAAAATATTTTGTTTGTGATAACTTGATTTTAAATTTGTATTCTTATGATACTTCAATTTAAAAATATTGTTTTGGATAAAATTAATATTAAATATATATTTTTATGATGTAACACATCTTAAAGCTATAGTGTTATGATGATTTGGTTAAAGTATGTGAAATTTACTCGAAAATATATTCCATCTGTTTGTTCTTATGATTTGCAAAAATAAATATTTATCATTTGCAAAATTCGGAGGGGAAAATGAACATGAAGAAGCCCTACGTTCTATCCTCATGATTTTGCTTTTAAAAAGCATAAGCCAACCACTTATTTACGAATAAAAATAATTGATAAATAAAATTTTTATATTGGTGCTTTTAGTGATAAAAAACAAAGGCTGAATCATAAATTATAATAAAAACCCACAATTGACTCTAAATTTAAATTTAAAAATTTTAATTTTAATTTATAAACAAAAGCAATAAGATGAGGGGCTACAACAGTCGCCCCCTCCTAAAACGCATCAGTCACACCGACACGTACGCACGTACTGCAATTTCCTTCTGTGTTCGTTTTTCCTGCAGGTTGAGAAGTTCAGAGCCTGAGCTTTCGTTCGACAAAAGAGAGCAATCAACAGATAGTGTAATCGTCAAATTAAACTGAGCTCGAGCGTAGTGATAAACAAGAGCACAGAGACAATGCCCAATTAAATGATCAATTGAAACTTCAAAAAAAAATGATCAATTGTTTGGCCTGACGTCGTGTCTGGACTCGAGTTTTTCGAGTTCAGTTCTGAATTTGGTCTTACTGTCCAAACTATGAAAAAGACTTGTTTCCTCGATCAAGCGAGTAAACAATGAGTAAAACGGACGCAACAATGCCGACGACGACGACGGCAAAAGGCACAAGGCATATCTCGTTGTCGACACAGCGCAGCCATACTAACTTATTAGTTTTTTTATATACTCTCTCCGTCCTTAAAAAAAACCAACTTTTCGGTTCTTGTGTCAACCATTTGACAATCCATCTTATTTGAAAAATTTTCAAGAAATTTTACAAAAGTTAGTCACACATAAAGTATTCATGTTTTATCATCTAATAAAAATAAAATTATTAATCGTAAATTTTTTTAATAAGACGAAGAGATAAACGTTATATAAAAACAGAAAAATTGATTTGTTTTGGGATGGAGAGAGTATCGCTTAAATATATCTTATGGTTTTTTGCCTAGCTGGTGATCTAGCTTCCAGAAGAAATGATGTCCACGTTGTGGCACAGAGTTTTCATTTGGCAGTTCCTGAAGCTAAATTAAGAGGGTGGGGGGGGGGGGGGGGGTGATGATTAATTTTTCCTATACAATTCTCCGTCCGATATTTTTTTGTTTTATGTCACTGGTTTTTATCTTTGTTTGATGTTCACCTCGTCTAATTTTTTTACAAATATGTAAAATTATAATTCATGCTTAAAAGTGTCTTCAGTAATATGTTAAACCATAACAAAATAAATAATAATTATGTAAATTTTTTGAATAAACCTATGCTAAATAAAAAAGGAGGGTATGATAGATTGGATTAATTTATAATAAAAAGATACTCCATGATACATTTCCAGTTTTCAACATAATCCAGCAATCAGCTGTCAAATCTCATGAATCTCCAACATTAATTCCAAACATATGAAATTTATAATAAGGAAATTCATTAGGAGGCAAATCCGATTAATTTAAACACTAAGAACCAAACAGAAAGGAATAAAAACACAAAACCAGCTGAAATTCCAATGCAGCTTCTTCCTCTTTACATATTTCAATCCCCCTCGTCTTCTCCAATGCATTCACCTTTTAAAAAAAACCCAAAAAAAACAAGGAAAAAAAGAGAGGCACGGTTTAATTTGCCAAATTTGCCATGGCCGGGAAGAGGCCGGCCTTGATCTGCTGCTGCGCACTGCTCGCCGCCGCCGCCGTCCTCGCCGCGGTGCTCGTGGCGCTCTGCTTCACCGTGTTCCGGCCGCGGTCGCCGCGCGTGTCGGCGACGGTCGTGGGCACGCGGGTTTCCTCCTTCGCGCTCCTCCCGGCGCCGGCGCTGAACCTCAGCTTCGACGTGGCCGTGGAGGCGTACAACCCGAACCGCGCGGCGTTCGAGTACGGCGAGGTGGTGACGGTGGTGCGGTACCACGGCGACGGCGTGGGGCGGGCGGTGGTGCCCGCGGGGGAGATCGGCGCGCGCGGTTCGCTGGCGGCGAACGCGACGGTGGAGGTGGACGCCGCGAGGGTGGCGTCGTCGCCCTACTTCCCCGGGGAGGCGATCGCCGGCGCGCTGCCGTTCGAGACGGCGACGACGGTGGCCGGCCGGGCGGTGGTGCTGCGCGTGCTCAGGATCAGGGCGCGCTCCGACGTGACGTGCGGCGTCACCGTGTACCCGTTCAGGAAGGAGAGCACGCCGCCGCAGTGCGCCTCCACCGTCCACGTGGGCTGATCTTGGCCGTCCCCGTGCGTCCGATCTGATCGTTTGCCTGCCATGGCCTTCTTCTTCAATTGTAAAAAAAAAAAAATAGTTTGCATGTTCAATTAAGGAATAGGAAAATACATACGTTATACATGGTTTTTTTTCAAGAGTGATTTCAGTCGAGTAAATTGTACTTCGTACCACGTAGATCGTACATTGTTTCAATTTGTGTCGGGTTTGGCATATACTGTCAGTGCACACAAGGATATATCAAATAAGTTTTATTTGCAATAGGTTGTTTGATGTAATTAAAGGGAAATCTAGTGAAATATAGACAGACCTTATGGAAGTTCGTGAATTTAAACCAAGTTTTATAAAGTTTCGTTCAGATTTTATGAAATTTCAGTAAACCTCCATACGTTTGACGATGTATGTTGGAGTTAAGTGAAACTCATTTGAATACACCTTGTTGTAAAGTTAAAAATATGTGTGAAACCTAGTAAATCGAAGCTTGGTCACCACATCCTTTAGCTTATGTTTATGCTTATAAGCCAAAATTAAATTATCATCCTCCAATTTAGATTTTTTTTGAAGTTTTTTCACGGAAGTTTATTTTTTTAACTTTACCTTTTAAATTGCTAAGAAGTCATATATAAAAATTTTATTCACAAATTATTTTTTATTTATAAATATGTTGTTTGATTTTTCTTCTTGAAAAAACTAAATAATCACAACCCCCCCTCCCATGCGTTTTACCTGGTGTAAAGGGTAATTTTGGAGCCATTTGGTCATTTTTTATTATCATGGTTTCATTTTAAACCACCTTAAACCAATCATTTCACTTTAGACAGATAATTTGTCTTTTTTTTAAGTTTCGACCATCCAACGATCTTTCTCTAGTCATATCTTTCCTTAGATAAAGATATGGCCTACACATAGATAAGGAACTTCACTGGTTTACTAAAACCGATGTGCTTAAGGAGTTAAGGTCATTGAGGTATACCAAAGAAGTTACTTCAATGATATATGTCAGAGATATGGGGTTATCCCATATAAGTGGTGCATGGGGCCGAGGGCCCACGCTGTTGAACCCCTGAAAAAGGGGTCGGGCCCCAGGAGTCCACGCGTTTCCCAGTGGATCAGGCCTAAAAGATAACCTGTAGACTGAGTACTTGAGTACTTGGAGGTCGGGTTGCCCCCGACCCCGTGGCCTAGGACGGCGAATGCGGGCCCCACCACGAGTGCGAGCGCAACGCGTCAGCGGCACCCAACCACCGCATTTATGGCGATGGAAGGGCGCCTGGTGCACGCCTCATCGCATTCAATGCACAGGCGCATGCCTCATCGCATTTAATGCGGCTATAGGCGCACGTCTCACATCCACGTCTCTCTCAGGCAAAAGTCAGGCCCTCGATGACCGCGCGATGGCGATGTTGTCACCGTAGGGATGGCTTGTCTTTCCCACGGTCGCTGTCGCATTTAATGTGCGGGGCGGCCACATGAGAGGAAGGGTGGCCCCCCATTCGGACCGTTAGGTCCAAGAGGTTGCCCTCTCCTCTACACATTGACTGTAGGCCTGAGCGATGATAGTATGGTAGCGTGGTGGAGCATGTTGACTAGCTGATGCCTCTACAGTAGTCCTGAGGAGAATGAGCCCATGTGCATCGCAGGAAGAAAAAAGAATGGTTCATGTGATGTCCCCTTACAGTATAAAAGGAGGCCTGGCTAACAGGAACAAAAGACAAGTAGAACATTCAGAGCAGACCTAGTCATAAGCTTGTAACTTTACCTTTATAGTGCACAAACGGCAGGAGTAGGATATTACGCCTCACGGTTGCCTGAACCTATATAACTTGTTTGCGTCCACTGAGAGGTCTACCCCCTCATCTCTCTTTGTCATTCTTTCTTTTGACTAGGCTTTTGGGTCCTAGCCCACACCCCTGGGCCGACACACAAAAGGGTCTCATGTTCCCCCGCTTGACGAGCTCATGCTCCGACAATATATTTACTAACAAAATGTGACCTAAATTGCAATGTACTGTTTTTTTTTCAAATATACTGCCTCTTGTTTTGGGCCTCTTTACAATGGAGAAATATTACAAGTGGGAAG
Source organism: Oryza brachyantha (assembly GCF_000231095.2). Taxonomy (NCBI): domain Eukaryota; kingdom Viridiplantae; phylum Streptophyta; class Magnoliopsida; order Poales; family Poaceae; genus Oryza; species Oryza brachyantha. The sequence continues at coordinate 12,483,815 of NC_023169.2, read as the reverse complement.
TTTTTAATAGTAATGAAAATGGTATTTATGCTGCTGAAATTAATTAAGCTAGATTTTATAAATTCGTATAGACCATGTGAAATTCCTGGGTTAAAAGAACTTTATCTGAATCATGTGAAAAATTACACGATGTGTTTTCTGTTAAATTATACAGTGTATTTTGATTTCTGAAGGATTCTGCTTGGATTGTCGGAAAATTTTGAAGGTACGCAAAATCCTTATTGTCAAAACGACCGGGTATCATTTTGAATTGATACGAGTGCCTCACATGCTGGTCGGTGATTGTGCATCTTATTATGTTGTGACTCGCTTTGCTATGCATAAACTTAATTAGTCGATGATCAAGATATCTTCTTTCTGTGTTGGAGGCTTGGAGCTTGTCTGTAAACTTCACACACGACGAGTTGCCACGTCTCGATAAGTAATTAGTATATGCTGATACTGTCGATGGACATGATAGTGCAATCAAACTAACTAAATCGGAAACTGCTGAGAAAATATTAATATAATTTTCCAGAGAGAAACTCAGTATTTTTTATCGTTTTAAGAAACAACATGATCTTCTAAATATAATTTTGACTATAATTTTATATTAAAATATATAAAAATTAAATAAATATTTACTTTCATTGAAGCTCTTTTTATGACTCATTTGTCGTGGTGTTTTTAAGCTGAATACTTTAAAAGCTATTAATAGTTAAAATTTTAAAAATTTGACTAAATTTTTATCTAAATCAATGAGAATTATGGAACAGAGCAAGTACATTTCTATTCAAGTACGAATTGGCGGGCCAACCGTTGGAGTTCAGTAGCAGTTCGACCTTAAGTTTCTTCGTAAGCATTCATTAAAAAGAAATTCACATTAATACTCAGTGTCTTTAAACCACAGGGACAACGCCCCAGTTTCTGATTCATTCATCAGATAACGTCTTTGCTGTCAAGGGCAGAACATATATTAAGGCACTAATTTCTAATTCTAAAGTTCAAATACTTACAATTCAATTTTTTAATAATAGTTTGTTTTGACATTTGCTTCAGAAAAGTTGGAACCAGCTTTTACCGAGTCTCCGACAGTCCTAGAAATATCAAACCAGACAGCAAATGCCACGGACATTTTTTTTTTAAAGACGATGAATATTTTCAGCTTCTATACAGAAGAATAACTAGCTAGTTAAGTTTCAAACATGTTACCTTTTAACTAAATTATATCCAGGTAGCAGCTTATTATGCAATACTTATAAGTGCAGTCAAAGGTTTAGAAATTCGAACGGATCCAAAATGTCACCGCCATCGCCCGTCTGATAAACAATAACGGCTACAAATGCACAGGTACCGCTCAAATTCGTCCAATTCCTGCAAATCGTACCAATTTGGAATTTGCCTCCCATGAGTCGATCGATAACCGATAATTTCGAGCTTGAAAGCTTGTGATCGTCGAATTTGCGAACCCTGGCTTCTTGATGGTTCAGTAACCTCCCCTCTCGCATCACGAAACCATCAGTACAGTGAAAATGTGATATGGTTCCGATTAAGGATGTATTTTTTTAAACAGATTATTCCTCTGATTTTACACGTATATTTTTCAAATAGGGATATTTCGTTTCTGCCCCTGTTTCATGTTTCAATACTGATTTTGCCCCTTCTTTTTAGGGTTTTTCGTTTTTGCCCTTATTTTTTTTAGTTGAACGAACCAGTTGCCCCTCCTTTTGCATGGAATGACTAACGGTGTTAAATGATATGTTAAAGGACTATTTTACCACGAGAATATCATTTTGATCTTTTTTTAGTTATTTGTGTTGTTACCCTCTGTTCTAAATCATAGAAATATACAAAAGCAATATATTATTAATCCAAATGACATGTTTAAAAACTTGTAATTTTTTTAAAATATTTGACAGAGTTTCAAAATTATGTCAATTTTTTTAAAAAAATTATAAGTTCCATAAAAATATACAAAAGCAATATATTATTAATTCAAATGACATGTTTAAAAACTTATAATTTTTTAAATAGGGGTAATTTCATCATTAATTATTTTGGAAATTAAATCTTTTATTTTTTAAACTAAATATATTGGTCACCTAACGGTCAACATAAATTCCATCTTCATTCCGTTAAAAAAAGAGGGGCAAAAACAAAAACCTAAAAAGAGAGGTAAAATCAATATTAGACTTGAAAATCAGGACAGTAACAAAATTGTCCCTTTTCAAATTATTAAATTATGTATTTTTATAAAAGGTTTGTTTATAGAATTTCACCGTCCACCATATTTTTAATTTTATATTAGTTAATTTTATTATTTATATTATTAAAAACAGGTGATATTTCATTTTTTATGAGTAAAAGAACGTGGCCTAAGAGCAGCATTACTAACGTACTAAACATTATCAAGAAACGCCCAGCATTTGTTGCACGTCCATCGATCTTTGCTGCTCCTTGCTGGCATGGCGATCAGTGTCAAGGAGAAGGTGGCCGTGGCGTGCTGCTGCGCGCTTGCCGCCGCCGCCGTCCTCCTCGGCGTCGCCCTCGTCGCACTCTGCCTCGCCGCCGTGCTCTACCCACGCCCGCCGCGGGTGGTGGCGGCGTCAGTGGACGCGCGGCTCAGCGCCTTCAGCGTCGCCCCGCCGAGGCTGAACCTCACGCTGGCCGTCGCCGTCACGGTGCACAACCCGGGCCGCGCGCCGCTCCGGTACGCCGAGGTGGCCACGGCGGTGACGTACCACGGCGCGGCGGTGGGGGCGTCCGCCGCGCCGGCGGGGAGGATCCCGGCGCGGTCGACGAGGACGGTGGGCGGCGCGCCGGTGCGCGTGGACGCCGCGAGGGTCGCCCTCGACAGGCTCTACGCCGTCGACGCGGTCACCGCCGGCGCGCTGCCGTTCGAGACGGCGGCCACCGCCGTGGCGGCGCTGCCCCGGCCGTTCAGGGTGAGCGACGCCGACTTCTTCACGGTGGAATGCAGCGTCACGGTGTACCCGTTCAGGAGGGAGAGCAGCTCGCGTTGCACCACCTTCCTTCGTGTTCTCTGATGCCGCTCCCCGCTTGAACGCTTCGCTTCCCTGTCAACATTTTCGCTTGGATTTTACAGAAAAAAAAACGTTTAATCTATACGAGAACGCATGAATTCATCAATATCATATTCATCCCGTCTTCCAAACAGGGCAGGAAAAAAAATGGGAGCACAGCAGTAGATGATCACTGGGAGCATAGGCGTTAAGCGATCAATAGAAGTTTGAGCAATATGTACAAACAGAAATTTTGAGTTCAGTAGATTCAGTATAGCACTCGAGTGCATTCCGAAAGTTTCTTGGATATCTGAGTAACACTTAGACAGAACTCAGCATGTTACAGCTGCCTGATTATTAATAGAGCACCAGATTCTGTGACATAAAAAATAGGACCAGCGACACTTTCTGGTTCCCATTGCTGAATTTTGAGACAGCAGACAAATCCAGAGTAACGAGTAATGAGAGGTGACTTCACAACAGTACATAGTAGTCTGGACGAATTAACATAGGGTGTAGTTAACAACGACAAACTGTCTTATTGTTCTCACGAAGTCGTTTAGCAAAACAGTTAGGTCCCTTACCCCCTATATAATGACCCCAGTTTTCTCCTCTGCCAACCCACCACTCTCCCCCTTTCATGTCTTATATATTACGAATTTCTACCCTTGTATAACAAAATAATGGCTAAAACTAGTGCAACCGCTAAACTGAGACTGCTTCGCAAGATTAACTCTGTGTTCAAATGTTCTTCCCTAGCTCGACCTTCTTAACTAGCCGCAAGGTGTTGTGGAAGATGGAATCCAGTATTCCAGCGACCTGAATTAGCATGTTACATTTGATTAGCCATGTACACTTCATGATTCAGGGATATAAAAAAGATAAAAAAATAGGACATGCTCTCACCGTGAAAACTCCACCAATAATAGCACAGACATTTGTGATGAAATGGGAGAAGGATTTTGGAACTTCTGTCACCAAGACCTTGATGAAAAAATCAGAATAAATTTAAATTAGTTTTTTCTTTCACTTACGAAAAAAACAAAGAAAAATATGAGATACCAACCTGCATAGGAGAAGGTTCGAAATGGAATTTCACAACAGGAACGTAGAAGCTGTGCACCAAGCTGCTGTGCGCTGTGTATTCATACTCTTCCACCAGTTTCAATTCCTTTGATGATCTCAGTGTAACAAGCTCAGTTTTAACAATTTGCAGGTAGTGCTCAATCTAAGAAACAAGAAACAAAAGCTAAGTTACTCCAGAAAATTTAGTGCTGGAATAGTATGCCTGGTGTAATCATAATAAAAAAAACAAAATATAGGGACTTACAGTAACGTTGGCATTAACATCACCATGCTTAACAATATAAGACTGACCAGCTAATCTATCATGGTGGACACCAACATAAGGAGTTAGTCTTTTCAGTTCATTATACATCTTTGCTGACAGCCTCTTTCCGAAAGAGAACTGTGTTACATAATGCGAGACATTTATCTGGGATGGATCAAACGAGTGGGAACCAGATCGGGCTGAGATTACAACACTCCCAGGAACCTGATAAGAGGAACAAGAAATCAAATACCAAAGATAGAGACCATCATCAACACTACAACTATTACCTCGGAAGTTCATTTACCTTTTTGACCCGCACAAAACCTTCTATTCTGCATCCACTAGTCAATGGAGCAGGGCGCTTTGCAGGATCAACAGTCTTATTGGACTTGTCCTCCAAAGCTAGTACATGGGCTTCTTTTGGGATATTTGCAACATAAGTTTCCATTGCCTGAGGCCCAAAAATATATCAGGAATTTGATCCACAATTTGACAAAAGCATGAAGTGGTTACCAAGAAAGGATGGTTAGCATTTTATTTTACCTATGAAAAGGGGGTCATTAGCTTTTACAGGTGGGCTAAAGTTTATCATAGTGAAAATAAACCATGAAGTAAATCAAGAAAAATAATTTGGTAACAGGATAAAACATACCGCTACTAAACTCTCAGTATCACGATCACCGTAGTATGATTCATGATCATGGTGACCCTGATTTTCCCTGCACGTATTTCAATTTGTTTGTTTATAGAACTTGAGGCAAAAACAATTCAAATGTTTCACAGGTTCAGTACTTCGGTCTCAATAGAGTATCCAAAAGAGAATGTAAGGTCTACTTGTGCTTACTTAAGATCACTCCCTCTACGGAAGATGCGAATTGATGGATAACCTTGTATATGATGCCTGCATTTAATGAATTAAAACGATGAACTGTAGGCCTTTAACTGTATATTGATTTGATAAACAAGCATAACAGGAGCACATGTAATTAAGTAAAACTACTGGGAGAATAATTTAAGGCTTGTCTTGTGGTTTATATTAAATATGCATTGACCTGAAAGGCTGAAATGCTACCACGGACATCTATGAAAATGGCACTATTAAAGAGAAACCAGTGTCATCCAGAAGCAGAATGCCTCATTTCCTTGTAAAGAGATGGTCAATAACCAGTAATAGACCCATTTTTCACTTATATTAAGCATAAGGGAAACGACATATTAACAATTAAAAAATGGTTTGCGGGTATAACTTTTATGTGCTTGTTCTTAACGATGTAAAAGAAAAGGCTGAAAAATAAACCCCAAATCAACTCCAAATTTGAGTTATAAAATTCAAATTTTGGCTTATAAGCACAAGCAGAAAGATGAGGGGCTTAAGGCTCTGACACTGTTTATTCAATATGTAACATATGGAAAAAAAATGCTTTCAAATAATTTCAAAAGCAAATAGGTCCAGAAGGAATAAGCATACACAGAACCAGGATAAGAGGACACAAACACGAATAGCTCAGGAAAGTTGTGGTATCATAATGTCACCTTGTTGGGGATTTTACAACTATCAACCAAATTCTCTTGGTATATCAAAAAAGGATTTGTAAAGTTCATGTTGCAGCAGAGATATGCTATATCCTTGTTTTGGATTTGAATGATCATCAAGTGCATACAAACCTCCTACACAAGTCAAGTTCCTCAGTGCAGTCAACCTTGCCAAGAATGATTCTGCCATCCATTTCAGGATCATATCTGCATGTGAGAAAAACCAAGATGGTATAGATTAATAAGCACACTTTAACATGAAACAAACATAAAGAAAAACAGTATGTACCTCTCCCTCATTATTTTCGCGGTCTTCTCCCATGAAGGTTTCTGGAGGAAGATCAAGTGATTAGACATGTCTCCATATGTTAGTTCAATAGAATACAGTTGTGCATATAATTCACTTAGAATAATAACATGTTGAGATTTGATCGCACCAAAAACATTAAACAAGCATTAGAGATAAAAGCATTTGTAGGTCTACTCGCTAAGTCAACATACTTAGATGAGTCATACATTACCAATGGAATGATCTACTAATTATTTCTTTACACATAAAATAGAATAAGTACTAAATATCACTAAATGCAAGGGAACAAGAGGAATTCTAACCAATCGATTGCTCCAGTAACACCAGGGGGCAAAAAAATTAACGACCAAAACAGGATACCTGAAACAGAAGCACATGTTAATTTTCAGGAAACAATATTTGGGGTTCCAAACAATACAAGAGGAATAAACTAGATCTACCGAACGACACTACAAGGACAAATATTTGAGGCAGATAAGAGTGAAGATTATCACCAATTTGCCATGGAGAATCTGGCAGAAGTGATTGGAGCTATGAATATAAAACGCATATGTTTAACCATGAACGTGAAACAGAGATGGATGGCATACACGAATAATAGGTTGACTGTTGATATGATTTTTTAACATAATGACTAAAATGCAATAGGTACAAATGTCTTACAGATAGATTTATACTGAAATGGATATTTGAAAACTTACTGGTGTGAATAGCTTTCAAAATTGCGAGAGGACAAGGAAACTGAACCATCCTCATTGTTTTCTTCAACATCATCACCATGTTTGCTGACAGTGGGAATAGGTCCTGGGTGGAACTCAGATCCAGTAGGTACCAAATTCCGATCAATTGAGTACTTCCGAACAGTTTTTGTTATATTCAATCTGTTCTGCATGTGTTTTAAGGAAAAGAATTAATGTTAAACCAACATGGTGAAAAAGGATTGAGCTACAAAAATCAAGATAAAATCAGGAAATGTTTGTTGGTAGACAGTTAGTTAGGATAAGTTCCATTTTTTTTATACATGCAAGCAAATTTACAGAAATTGATAAACTGGCATATTACCTTTGTTTTAATACTAGTGTAAAAATATACATGTAGCTTCTTACTTTTAAAAGCTAGTGGAAGAACATTTGCAATGGCAATTTAACAACAAATGAATATGTCAACACTATTTTTTATGGAAAGCACAGTGTGAGCTTCACATTCTTCAATGATATTCTCATTTTAGAAGGCGGAGGAACAAAAAAATAGTACATGAGATCAAGTTAGAATCTTACTGTTCCCAAAACATCACTGACATCAACTGATGCAAATTCGCATGAAAGTGCAGGAAAGCTGTAAGTCACAGAAGATTGTAAGCATTTACTGGAACAAGATGAAAAGGTTGAGTCCAGCTTTACTGATGTCATCCCATAGAATACAATGGACAACCAGATAGACTAATATACATACCATCTATAAATTATCGCGTACAAACAAATGAGCAACGCACTACCTAGTCCTTGTTTGCTGGAAATCTAGAGCATTAACTTCAAGTTTAAACAATGGCTCTCGAGAAATATGTAAACAACGCAAAGACTGTTTTTAATGGAGCCAACCCATCTGTTGTGGTGGTGGTGTCAGTTGTGTCTACGGAATGCAGCTTATGGTGTATAGCGGGCGCCCATGGGTTCCATGAGTTCCTTTGCAAATCCTTGATGGTCGATGCCTAAGTTAGCCTAGCTTTTAGTTGAGTTTTTCTCTCTGTGAAAAGGTACTGTTCTTTTTTTCTTTTCCTTTTCTTGTATTATTTTTTGCTCTCTTCTTAATGGAATGAAGCGCAGTTCTCCTGCTTTCAAGAAAAAAATAGTGGCTCTCAGATTCATATGGACTCTAAGGGCAGAAAGTGTTGGGTAAAAGAATGACATCAACATCTGGTAATGAATGTGGAGGATTATTGAACTAAATACATATCATATTTCCACAATGTACAGATGAGTAAAAATAAGTTGAGAAACATGTGCTGATCCCCAAAAATAAACTCTGTTTTGCTGTTGCATATATTGAATTCCATTAAAATAAATCACATGAAAGCATCACTATGAGTAGATCAGAGAATTGGTAAAATCATTGGTTCTATAAAAATCATGATGATAGCAATATTATTTATAAAGGATCTTAATTTAAATTCAAGGCTTATTAGTTGCTGAGATGCTATAGAATTTACCTTAAGTTGAAGTCTATCCGTAAGAATTCCCCATCTGAACTCCTATCAACAATTACAGATGTGCTAGTACTGACGGCTAAGTAATTACTCAGTTCCTGCAATAACAATTCAACAGCCTTAGCTTTCAGTTGAAATCAACCTTTAAACTGCCCTCTAGTTCAAGCTTGATTGAGGAATCAGTTCAGCATAGTTAAAAATAGCTAAAAACTATAGCACATTGCGATGCTTAACAAGCAGCAACCAATTGATGCATAGGCTCCAAAGTAACTACAATATACTTGGGCTGGGGCATACGACAAGAGTCAGAAGACTAAAATCATCTCTTTCAAGGTTGGACAGACCGATGGATAATTCGGTCACTTCAGAATCTAACCTAGCATGAAGCTCTAATAGTCAATTAAAACAGATTTTAGGAATGAAATATTCCCAATCATCAAACAAAACAAGAAAGTCTAGATTGATCCGGCGATAGCGGTTAGCGACCCTACAGCAGTCCGAATGGTAGAAGACAACTAATCTACATAAATAAATAAATGCTGTGTCATTTTAGTTTGGTTCTATGCCAAATTTCAGTTTACAATCACCAAATCGAATAGAAGAACAGTCCTATCATATTTGTTTTTTCCTAAAAACTGAAACCAGTGTAAGTCTAAAAATAACTAGTGTAATCGATAATAGAACAAAAACTAACGGAAAGAGCAAAACCCGACCATTCCAAACAAAAACACCATGGCTAGTGCTGCTATAATAGATAATCCAGCCCCAGATAGTGATGCCTCAGTCAAATCCCTAGGAATTTTCCTGCAAGCACAAAAAAAAAAACGTCAACGAGTTACACATTTCAGTAGAAAATAAGAAACAAAACACCAGATATTATCCTACTCGCATTGAGCGCACAAAATGTTATAAACCCCCCGTGAACTAACAACCAGCATAAATCATCTACTGCAATGCGCATTCCCGAACCATTGCTGCGGAGTAGCAACGGCAAACTGCGACCCCCGTCACATCGACGAAGCAAACAGAAGCCAATCCAACCAAACACAAAGCAATCCAGCGACACCGACACACTCCATTCACCCAAACCCCCCGGCCGCGGATCGCATCGAGCCACCCCCCCCCCTCCTCCTCCTCCCTCATGCCCCACTGCCGCGGAGGTTCGCAGAAGACCAAAAAAAAAAGGACGCACGCACGCAGACTAACAAGCAGCAAGCCACCCACAGGGAGGGGGGGGGGATCGGGGCGGAACCTGTAGAAGTCGACGGACTTGAGCTTGCTGGAGGAGATCATGGCTGCCGGTGCCCGGGCCGGCCTCCCCGCCGCCGCCGGTGGGTGGGAGATCGGAGGCGGCGCGTGGAGTGGGGAGATCTGGAAGCAGGAGAGAGGCGAGATCCCCGTGAGAGGAGGAGGAGGTTCTCCGCTACGCGGTCGCGGATCTCGCTCTCATTCCTCGCCGCTCCGCTGGTGAAATCTTCTCCTCTTCACTCCCGTGCCGCGCCGTGCGTACGGGACGGGACGAGAGCGAGCGCTTTGCCGGGTTGCGAACTGCTGCAGTGTTTTTCTTCTTCTTTTTTTTTTCTGATTCGGCGTTTTTTTTGGGCGGGGGTGGATATGGCCGTAAAATGGAAAAATAGTAAATGCTGAGGATTTTGCATTGCAGCATTGAAGTTATTGATAATAGCTGTACACCAATGTTAATAGTGTGCGGACTCCGATATAGAAATAGTCTATGTACAGATTCAGTACTGTTTACTGATATGTGTATCAGTAGTACTATTGTTTTACAGTACTACAGAGAATCCCTTTGGAATAGCCCTCTCTTGTTTCAGTTATAAAGGGTCCGTAAAGCACTATGTAGTTTACAAACAGATAATTTGAGGGTTGAGTGATGTTAATTGATGTCTTCGTCGAGAGATTAATAGGAATGTACTATACTCTAAGGGGTTTGTTTGGTTTTGAGGAATTTCAATTCATATGAAAAAAAAATAGAAATGTATGTAAGTGCTAATTTATAGGATTTTTTCCCAAGCGATTAAAGTGGATGTAAACTTTTCTTCATTTTTCGTAACAACTTGTAGGAAAAACATTTCTTTGTTTTTTCCTATATTTCATTCTACAAATTGATGACACTCGTAGAAATTAATGCTTATAGATTCAAATCGTTCACTTTTCCTCCAAACCAAGCAAGCCATTAACTCATAGCAAACAATAACGATAGATGTAAAGGTAAAGACGCAGAGTCAACTCCTGGGCTAGCTCCATTGTTGTGTGTTCACTATCGATTTCTCATTCACATATTATCGTCATATGAAGAAATTAGTCGGCTATCGAGTACCGTTGGACTTAACAATGTTGATGGCTCTAATGCTAGATTGATTAATATTCTCTTCCTATACATTTTTATATTATAGTTGTTCTGAATATGTATGGTGTTTGATCCGCTGAATTGATATTAATTTTTCTCAAACATTTTGATAGTAAAAGGGATATTTAAAACAGACAACGGTAGTATTGACCATTCTCATGAAATTATGTCCTATGGCTGTTGGTACTTTAAGGATGCCGTAATAATATATTTATATCTTATAGAACTAAACCATATTTTGAATAAACAAAGTGAATAACTGAGTAAGGATATAGCACTCAACGTATATGTTTAATGTATGCAAATCCGCCAGAAAAAGACGGAAAAATAAATTGTACTTGACAAAATTCAAAATGGCCACGGAAATGATAGATTTTTGGCTTCAGCCAGCGTAAAAGAAGACATTTCAGCGGCAATAATTATAGGGACTGTTTGGTATGGTAATCAAGTTATAGTCTAATCAAATGGTTTTAGTTCCACTAAAAAGGAAAGTGAATCTAAGTGGAGTGATCCGAAAGAATTAGATAGCTCAATCTACTGCATAACTATACTCTAAACTCAACTCTTTTCGCGAACTAAACAGCCCTAAATCTAAAGAGATTTGACTCGGCATAAATCCAAAATAACTTAAAATATAAATCGGATAAGACAGTTGCTTCACGAATCATGCTTGTCAAGGCTGTACGTACGTAACTACATGCCTGAATGGCGTAAAGGTCTAAAATGAGATTGACTGGTCATCGAAGATGAGGTGGTGTTATCTAGCTCGCGAGAGAGCATCTAGAGACAGGCTAACTTTTGTGACACCAGCCTCCTAACCTCTCTAAGGCACTCTTTTAGTTTCCAAAAATATTACATCGAGTTTTTGAACATCTAAATAGAGCATTAAATATAGATAAAACAAAAAACTAATTGCACAGTTATGTGAGAAATTATTTGACGAATCTTTTGAGCCTAATTAGTCTATGATTAGTCAAAACTGCTATAGTAACCAACATGCGCTAATGACGGATTAATTAGGCTCAAAAGATTCATCTCACGGTTTCTAGGCGAGCTGTGAAATTCGTTTTTTCATTCGTAACCGAAAACCCCTTCCGAAATCCGGTCAAATGTCTGATGTGATACCCAAAAATTTTTATTTCCCCAGCTAAACACCCCATAAGCAATGTGACATGCAAACAGATCAAGCATCACCAGCCCATGTGAACATAAGGTGAATGAAAACTGTAGACGATGGCCCATAGAGACCAGCATTTGCATTGATCCGGTGTACTCATTTAGAATTATTGTAATCTTATTATGTCGTATTACTATAATTTAGATTATTATAAGCTGAAGTAGGTAATGGATGGTAAGGTGGTTAATTATTTTAAAGTATCCAAGGATAATGGATCTTTAGCCACTCAATAATTTATAATAACCTATCAAAGGAGTTTATCATATTATAGTAATTTGGGCTCTAGGTTATAATAATATATCATAATAATCTATTTGTTTATTTTAGTTTACTCTTAGTAATCTATATTACGTTAATCATAAGTGGAAACAAACGGGATCTAAGTTTAATTAACAAGCTATACAACGGTTTCATATAATGTACATCACCGAGCAATTGAAAAAATAGTTTGTTTTTACTCATGTGATTATTTTCAATTTAACTCTTCCCCCTTATGGTAATATTACTGGGGCTTCCCTTGGAAATTTAAGACCATATTATACTTCTTTTGCGAGCTTTGTGTTATCAGATGTTTTTAGCCCAAGTTGTTCAATTTGGCAATACCATCCATGCTAGCGAGTTAGATGTGGGCCTGTCTGGCCTCAAGGTAGAGTTACGATGAGATATGCCTTACTAATGGGCCTATATAAGAGTATGGGTGGTAATGGGCCTAACCATTTTGCATATAAAATGTAAGCGTCGGTTCAAAACGGATTGAAAATAAAATTGTATAGAGTTTTGAGCTAAACAATTTTTATGAATTAAATAGGGTTATCAAAAAACCCACGGACCTTGATCCATTCCTACCCCTATATAACAGTATATAGTTTAGGCAGGTCTCCACTACCATGGCGCCAGTAATTATATCCTCTTGTTAATTATTATGCTTTATTTTTCCTTTATGATCTAAGGTATTAAGGGTTCTTTAACTATATTCTTAGCCCTAGCTTCAGTTAGGGCCCATGTGAGAGGCCCAAATGCCCAATCTCTCTCAGCCCAATATGGTTTCTCATGAAGTAGGTTGAGTCAGTGCTGTGGGCAAAATTAGATCCCCAATAAACCCCTAATAAGCATTTTATAGGAATTTTGGCTGATTTTAGTTTTATTATAAGTAAAAGTTTTATAACTTTGACTAGAAATATGCACCAACATATACAATAACAATAAATGCAATATCAAGACATTTTTTGGGTGGATTTGATAAGACTAATTTGATATATGTTAGTGCATTTCTTTATAAATCCAGTTAAAGTTGGAGAAGTTTTTACATATGACAAACCTAAAATACAATGCGGAATGAAGGAACTATACAGTCGGAAGGGTTACACCTTATACCATACAAAGAGCCCAAAATATAGGAATTGGGCCAAGTTTTGATATTTGGATTGGCTCAGGTTTCCTATTTTAGGTTCCGTTGGTATTATAGTAGGATAGGAGGAAAACTATCTCATTTTCTCATTTTTCATAAGCACACTTCACAAACTGTTAAGCCATGTGTTTTTCTTAGAAAAATGTTCCATCTAAAATGTTGATTTAAAATCACATAAATCTATTTTTCAGTTTGTAATAGTTAATATTTAATTTATTATTCACTGATAAGATAATTCGTTTTTATGTTATCTTCTTTTTCTTTTCACTCACTGTCAAATTAACACTTAGCTTGTATTGATAATTATTAATTGGAACTAGGGTAGGGCTGTCAGCCTAGGTAAAAAAAATGCAGTGGAAACACATATTTTGTGCGTTGTGACCGGTATGTTAATTTTACGTGTGCACGAAAAGCCTGGCTTGATTATTATCAATTGGAATTATTGTATACCTATAGAAACTGCATTTTCCATGTAATTCTTTCTATGAAAAACCTATGTCCTGGATTCCTTTTTATTTAAACACATTACAAATGCAGTTACCTACTCACCCTTATAATTAAATACATACGCATATCCTATGAGCATCTCCAAAGATTTAAATCATCATGAATATATTTCTCGTTATCGATGGTACAATGCGCGAAACTAAAAAAAAATTTATCCGTAAATACAAACATATGTGTCAAGTTTAGTACTTTAATCCGATTGAATAGATCTCACCACAAGAAGTCTAGCCAGCTGAATTATCACCCTAATTAGCATGGATTCTATAGTGGTAGTGGGGCAGCTCTATCGCATCATTACCGTATATTCTACGTGAGAGATGACCCAAAAAAAAAATGGATTGCAATCTTGTCAAAGATACTGGATAACTGGGACAAAGACAAATAACACAATCAAAGATTCCGTGGTTCTCCGTACCTGTGACGCTCAAAAATTTTTCACACGAATTTTTGAACTTAATTATGTATTAAAATTTCTGTCCAGGACCAGCCAGAGTACATAAAAAAAGACAATATTGATTACATAACCATCGTTCTTAGAAACAACTGAAAATAGCACTTATTCTAACGAAAATGCAGCGGAAAGAAAGGTAGACTAGCTCCAACGGGTACGGCTCTAGTCCACAGGCAAAGCTTCAACGGTAGACCAGCTCACTCCTGAGAGTCACATCCATCAGACTCAAGTTCTAGCTCTAGAGGGGGAAATTGAGCAAGGCTAAGTACAAACTACCGTACTCAACAAGTAACACGGAAAAGAGAGTAATAAATGATGCATAAGGATCATCAAGGACAGGCTTAGGGTTAGTTGCAATAAAGTAGCACTTGACCAAATAACAGAGAATAAACCGAATAAAGGTAATTAAATACATTAAATGATAATTAAATAACGGTTGTAAAATACCACAACACTGTCCAACGTTACACCACGTTGCAACAGGCCCAACCACTACTCAACATTACACCACGTTGCAGTAGTCCCAGGTGAAAACCAGTTTACTCAGGTCATTAAAGGTTCACTAATCACAGTGAAGCTGGGAGTTCGCCCGTAACCGTAGGCACGACTATTCGAATAGGTTCTACTCTGATCAGAGGTGTACTACTGTACCCACAAGACACGACTCCACTACACTTGAACATGCGCCGACATACCATCATGGTATACCGGAAAGGAGACCGTGATAGGACCCGTCACATAACCCTCCCTATTTAATCGCACCGCACTTTAGGTTTCACCCCCTCCTTTACACCAAGTCGGGCGGTCCCCTCTTGTGTCTTGGTAGATCCGGAAGCAGTAGAGGCTTTCGTTACACCATGATTGCCCGTCCATACTCCATCACACCTACCCTTGCCTTGGTACGTCAAATAGTTCGAAGCCATGCTCCAGATCCCACCTTACCCATTCGGCATGTGGTTAGCACTTAATTACTTCCAGGGTTTCCCGTGAACCGATCCTTAATTGCCATAGGTGCGACTCTCAAAACCATGCACCCACAGCCCACTATTATCAATATTTTAGTTGACATTAGCCCGAACCAGGTAATGAATCATTATTACAGCTATTCAAAACTAAGCATGATTAAATGTGATCCCATGAGCTACTTGTTCTAAGCACGGCTAAGCATTAACCTAGGCCTAACTCTAATCAAGTAACCTTTGGTCTAGCATGAATAAAGTTGGATAAACAACGGCATAATAATAAGGATTACTCGAGAAATAAATACAGTAAATACTTTAATTAAAACAATGCATATTTGAATAAATAAAGCGGGGAATTTGCAATAATGGGTTCAATATGATCAAAGACGAGTGCCACTTGCCTTGCTCTGGCCCCTGGGGTACTTTGGCGACGATCTCGAAGTAAACCGGATCTTCGGTGGGGTCCGAATCTAAGCGACAAAGCACAAACATAAATAAAACAGGCACAAACTCTACTGAAACAGTAAAAAAAAGTATTTTTAATGGATTCTTGACAATTTTATGAATTTAATGAAATTTGAATGGACCTAAATGGAGACTAGATGAATTACTTATGAATTTTAGAAGTTTTCTGGGTTTTTTTAACTAAACAGAAAAGTCCTAAATCAATTATTGCGCAATTAACGGGGCTGCTGACGTCAGCGGAGGAGAGAGGAGGTGCTGACGGGTGGGGACCACCTGTCGGTGAGAGAAAGGGGAAGTGGGCGGCTGACAGCTGGGCCCCACAGGAGCAGAGAGAGGGAGAGAGGGGCGGGCGGCTGCCAGGTGGGCCCCGGCCGGCAGAGGCACGAAACAAAGAAGGGAGAGGGAGACGGCGGCTTCGGCCGGCAGAGCGAAAAGGCGGTGGTCGGTCCGGCGAGTGGCGTGAGCAGACGGGCGACGGCGGACCGGCGGGCGACGGAGACAACGGCCACGCCGAGAAGAGGACGGCGGCGGCTCGGAGAGGGCAACGGCGACGGCGTGCTACGGGCGCGGCGATACGCCGGCAGTGGCGGGACCACATTGGCGACAGCGAGGCGGAGGTAGGGACGCGGACGAGCGGCGGCTTGCGACGTTCGGTGATGAGATCGGCCGATGGCGGTGAGGCGATGGGGCGCGGCGGTGGAGAGGATGAAGGGGCGGCGAGGGCGCTGGGATGCCCACCGGCGGCGGTGAAGGTCGGCGAAGGGTCGGCGAGGTCGAGGCGGAGGCGGCGACGTGGCTGGACGACGGGAATCAGCGTCCGGCAGCGAAATCGAACGGCGGCGGCGAGCTTGGGCGTGGCGGCGACTCGGGAACGGGTGCGGCGGCGCGGCGGTGGCTCAGCTTTATAGTGCGAGGTGGCGCGGTTAGGGCGGGGAGGCGTGTCACACCCAGAGTTTCGTCCTAAGCCTAAAATCGTAAAAAGAAATCCGTAAATAACAATTGGCTTAATGAACTCACAAAAAATCCCTCTAAAAGGAACCTAATTTAATTAAACCGAGGCTCGCAAATCGACTAACTGGATTTAAATTCAAATTGCAGAAGTATAAAATTTGGCCAAACAAATTAATTTAAAACTCGGCAAAAGTGGGGCTTTTCTTTTTTCCCTCCTTTTTCCTTTCTTTTTCCCTTCCTTCTCAAATTGGGCCGAAGTCCAATTTTCCTCCCTCCCTTTTCTTTTTTTTTCTTTTTCTTTTCTCCTTCCCGGGCCGGCCCAGCCGAGCCGGCCCATTTCCCCCTCGGCCAGCCCAGCCGACCGGCCCCGGCCTCCTCCCCGTGCGCGCCTCCGCCTGGGCCACCGCCCGGCCCAGCTCGCCCGCGCTCGCCCGCGAGTCCGCGCCGCCTCCCTCCTCCCTCGCGTCACTGACAGGTGGGGCCCACCTCTCAGCGACCGAGCTCCGTCATCGCCCTAACCGGCGCCGCCACCCTATAAATCCCGACCCGCCGCGCGCCGTCGCCCACTTTCTGCCTCCACCCGAGTCGCCGTCGCGCCGTCGCTGTTCGCCGCCGCCGTTCAATCTCGCTGCCGGTCGCTCGCCGTCGCCTCCCAGCTGCGTCATCGCCTCCGCCTCGGCGTCGCCAACCCTCCCCCGGCTCCCGTCGCCGCCGGTGGACGCCTCGCGCCCTTCGCCGCTCCTCCATCCTCTCCACCGCCGCGCCTCGTCGCCTCGCCGTCGTTCGCCGATCTCGTCACCGCGCGTCGCCAGCCGCCGCGCGTCTGCGTCATCGCCTCCGCCTCGATCTCGCCGACTCGCCCGCACAGTCGCCGCCGCCGGTGAGAGCCTCCGTCCTCCTCCCCTCTCTCTCTTCTTTCCCGGCCGACCGCCGCCGAGCCGCACGCCGTCGCCGGACGCGTCCGGAGCACGTCCTCGCCGCCGCCCGCTGCTGTCGTCGTCACCTTCACGACGCCGTCGTCAAGCCGCCGCCACCTGCGCCCGTCCATGCCCGCGCTCGCCGCTCGCTCGTCGTTGCCGCGTCAGCCATCGCCGCTGCTTTGCCGGGTTGCGCCGCGTGCGCTGCCGCCTCGGTCGCGCGCCGCGCGCTGTCGCCGGATGCCGGTCGTCGCCGTCGCGCCGTCGCCATCGCCGTGCGCCGCCGCCGTCGCGCCGCCTGCAGCTCCCGCCGCAGGCCGCGCTCGCTGCTCCCCTCTCTGCTCCCCTCTCGCTGACCGACGGGGCCCACCCGTCAGTCACCCCGCGCCTCTCTCCTCTCTCTCCTCCCGTGGGACCCACTTGTCAGTCTCTCCTCTCCCCTCTCTCCCACCGACAAGCAGACCCCACCTGTCAGCGCCTCCTCTCTTCTCGCTGACGTCAGCAGCCCCATTAATTACGCAATAGTTGATTTAGGACTTTTCTGTTTAGCTAAAAAACTCAGAAAACTTCTAAAATTCATAAGTAATTCATCTAGTCTCCGTTTAGGTCCATTCAAATTTCATTAAATTCATAAAATTGTCAAGAATCCACTAAAAATATTTTTTTTTGCTGTTTCAGTAGAGTTTGTGCCTGTTTTATTTATTTTTGTGTTGTGTCGCTTAGATTCGGACCCCGCCGAAGAGCCGGTTTACTTCGAGATCGTTGCCGAAGTTCCCAGGGGCTAGAGCAAGGCAAGTGACACTCATCTTTGATCATATTGAACCCATTATTGCAAATTCCCTGCTTTCTTTATTCAAATATGCATTGTTTTAATTAAAATATTTACTGTATTTAATTTCTTTGGGTAAACCTTATTATTATGCCGTTGGTTATCCGACTTTATTCATTGATGGACCAGGGGTAACTTGATTAGAGTTAGGCTTAGGTTAATGCTTAGCCGTGCTTAGAACAAATAGCTCATGGGATCATATTTAATCATGCTTAGTTCTGGATGGCTGAGTTATTGATTCATCACCCGGTTCGGGTTAATGTCAACTAAAATATTGATAATGGTGGGCTGTGGGTGCATAGTTTTGAGAGTCGCACCCATGGCAATTAAGGACCGGTTCACGGGAAACCCTGGAAGTAATTAAGTGCTAACCACATGCCGAAATGGGTAAGGTGGGATTTGGAGCATGACTTCGAACTATTTGACGCACCCAGGAAAGGGTAGGCGTGATGGAGTATGGACGGGCAATCGTGGTGTAACGAAAGCCTCTGCTGCTTCCGGATCTACCAAGGCACAAGAGGGGACTGTCCGACTTGGCGTAAAGGAGGGGGTGAAACCTGAAGTGTGGTGCGATTAAATAGGGAGGGTTATGTGACGGGTCCTATCACGGTCTCCTTTCTGGTATACCATGGTGGTATGTCGACGCACGTTCAAGTGTAGTGGAGTCGTGTCTTGTGGTTATAGTAGTACACCTCTGTTCAGAGTATAACCTATTCGAATAGTCGTGCCCACGGTTACGAGCGAGCTCCCAGCTTCACTGTGATTAGTGAACCTTTAATAACTTGAGTAAATTGGTTATCACTCGGGACTACTGCAACGTGGTGTAACGTTGAGTAGTGGTTAGGCCTGTTGCAACGTGGTGTAACGTTGGACAGTGTTCTGGTATTTTATAACTGTTATTTACTTATTCTTTATTGTATTCAATTACCTGTTTTCTTTTTAATCTCTGTTATTTGTTTAACTGCTGCTTTATTGCGACTAACCCTAGCCTGTCCTTGTTAATCCCTATGCATCGTTTATTTCCCCCTTGTCCGTGTTACTTGTTGAGTACGGTGGTTTGTACTCAGCCTTGCTTAACTTTCCCACCCCAGAGCTAGAAGTTGAGTCCGATGGAGGTGTCTCTCAGGAGTGAGCTGTTCCGCCGTCGAAGCTTTGCCTGTGGACTGGAGCCGTACCCGCTGGAGCTAGTCTACCTTTTTCGTTCCGCTGCATTTCCGTTAGAATAAGTGTAATTTTCAGTTGTTTCTAAGAACGATGGTTATGTAATCAACATTGTCTTTTTGTGTACCCTGGCTGGTCCTGGACAGGGACTTAATACACAATTAAGTTCAGAAATTCGTGTGAGGAATTTCTGGGCGTGACAAGGTGGTATCAGAGCTTCCTTTGACCGTAGGATCAGCCCAATGGAAACCCTAAGAGCCCTCTGCTTTTCATGTTTGTGCATCGTTTGCGAAAGTTAGAGTGTTTTGAAAATGTATTAGTGCTTTTCAAAAGCGTGAGTCATTTAAAAAGACAAAACCCCTTTTGTTGAAAAGCGTGAGTAAATCGATTTACGGGTAAAACTTTATTTACTTTGTTTCTTTTATGATTTATTTATCTTGAAATAAAATTTTGTATCTATTGATTCCAAATCCTTGTGTTCTTTAGATGGCTGACCACCCCTTATATCATCGTGGAAACGGAATGGCTGGATTCGTGGCAGAGTTGGCTAGAGTCTCGTTCACGGCAGGATACCCCTATGAGCCAGAGTACACTACGATCCACCCTCTTGAAGGCGAGTTTCCTCACCGAGTCAGATTGGAGCTACATGGAATCCCTGGTTTCCTCCCTAACTTGGAAGCAGAAGGAGCCGGAGGCACGAATGAGCATGCCTGCCAAGAAGCTGCTTACAGTCTGATGACAACGCTCAGGGCCAGGCACGACCTGACGTTTCGGCATTCGGCTTACCGGTATCACCCTGGTCGTGGAAGCAATTCCATGGTCAGTAGGTTTCGGTCTGCCCGAAGTGACCAAGACCCTACCTTCGGTAGGATGTGCACGGTGCTACAGGGCCTCGACCAGATGCATCACGATCTCCACGAAGCGTCCAAGGCTTTGAACGACGCCAAGCTCACCCAGATCGTCCGTCTGCAGGATGAGATCGATCGGTTGAAGAAGGAGAACGTCAGGCTCAAAGGACTCCCAGAGCCCGGTGGTGCAAGGCTTCGCACCACAGCAAGGAAGCGAACCCGTGGGCCGCCAAGAGTTCAGTCTTACCCCGGCGCCCCGGATGAACCAAGACCACTAATGCAGATGGTGCCAACCTCTCTGACCCCAGTGCCCGAGGAAGGTGTCTCCCCTTTCAACGCTGCAAGAAGCCGCAACAGGATTGTCTCAGTCTCTACCAGCAGTGAGTCCGCTTCTGGTGAAGATGAAGATGGTCTCCCCAGCAACTCCAGGAGCCGTTCTGAAGACGAGGAAGAAGATCCGTCCCCTGTCGTCGATCGTCGCTCTCCTTCCGTGCCCTAGACGTCGCCTTTAGCTTCGTTCTTAGTCGTTGTGTGCTAGCTTTGGTGTGTTAGGTTTGCTTCGCTTGGGGCTAGTGGTGAACCATAGCAGTAGTGGGGTTATGGTTGTACCGCCAGGAGTTGTGTGGTTTTAAGTGTGTTTCTTAAGCAAGACAATTACAGTCCACTAATTAAATAAAGCCCTGTTTGCTTAGCCGTTTCTTTTTCTTCTTTCTCTTTCTGTTCCTCCCGCTCCCGCAGATGGTGAACACCCATCACGGCAACCGCGACACCGACCAGTCCAGCATCGGAGGAGCACCCCCACCGCCTCCACCTGAGAACCCGTCACTTGCTCAGATTCTTGCTAGCCAGACACAGATGCTCTCTTGGATGATGCAGCAAATGCAATAGCAGCAGCAGCAACACCAGCAAGTGCTACAACAGCTTTTAAACCAGAACCAGAACAACCAGCAACAGCATGGACCACCCCCAGTGCAGTCCAAGTTACCAGAGTTTCTCCGTGTCCGTTCCCCGACCTTCTCAAGCACTACCAACCCCATGGAGGCAAGTGATTGGCTCCATGCTATCGAGAAGAAGCTCAATCTACTACAGTGCACTGACCAAGAGAAAGTCTCCTTCGCTGCACATCAACTGATGGGTCTCGCCTCGGCTTGGTGGGATAATTTCCTGGTTACCCGCACTGCTACCACGGAAGTAACTTGGGCGGAGTTCTGCCTTAACTTCCGCAAGGCCCATATCCCTGATGGGATAGTCACCCAGAAGAAGCGAGAGTTCCGCGCTTTGCAGCAAGGTACCAAGACAGTGACAGAGTACCTTCATGAGTTCAATCGCCTAGCGCGATATGCTCCCGAGGACGTTCGCACTGACGCCGAAAGACAAGAAAAATTCCTCGGAGGTTTGGATGATGAGTTGAAGAAGCAGTTGCTTTCGGGCGACTATGCGGACTTTGAAAGACTGGTGGATAAGGCCATCCGTCAAGAGGACCAGCACCTCCAGATGGATAGAAAGAGGAAGGACTCACAGTTCAGGTCTAACCAGCCGCCTCCTCAGAAGCCCCGGTTCCACACCAGCCCCCATCCTCCGAATCAGCAGCACGGGCAATCAACCTTTATTGTCCGCCAACACCGTCCCTACAATCCCAACAATTTCTCCAGTGGCTCGTCCCAGCGTGCTCCACCTTAGTGTGCTCTCCCTGCACCAGCTCCCCGGCAACAGAACGCTCCTCCACCAACAGCTCAACCTCCTCCAGCCAGGAAGGATGCAGGTGCAAAGCCTGGAGTGTGCTACAACTGTGGCGACCCAGGTCACTTTGCCGACAAGTGCCCGAAGCCGAAGCGCAGCGGGCAGAGGTTTGTGCAAGCTCGCGTGAATCATGTCACTGCAGAAGAAGCACAGGCTGCACCAGAAGTAATACTGGGTATGTTTCCTGTCAACTCCGTACCTGCT
This sequence comes from Oryza brachyantha, assembly GCF_000231095.2. Lineage (NCBI taxonomy): Eukaryota > Viridiplantae > Streptophyta > Magnoliopsida > Poales > Poaceae > Oryza > Oryza brachyantha. The sequence continues at coordinate 12,461,446 of NC_023169.2, read as the reverse complement.
ACAGTACTTTTTGATTCTGGTGCTACACACTCTTTTATTTCAAGAAAGTTTGTAGGAATGCTTGGGTTAAGAAGGGAAAAGTTAAGAAACCCGATGCGGGTTAGTACTCCAGGGCATAGTATGTTTTTGGACCTTTATAGCCCTAATGTGCCCATAGAAATCCAAGGGACATCCTTTCTAGCCAATCTCATCCTTCTCGAATCTAAAGACCTAGATATCATTTTGGGAATGGACTGGCTTACCAAGCATCAAGGAGTGATTGATTGTGCCAAGCGTACGGTCACCTTGACCAGTGAAGATGGTGAAGTGGTGACATATCAGTCGCCGGAGTTAGTAACAATCAGGACTTGTTTGAATCAGATGGAAGCCGAAGAGCAATCCTCGGAAACAGACAAAGATCCGAAGAAGTTGGAAGACATACTAGTGGTTTGTGAGTATCCGGAGGTGTTTCCAGATGATCTCACAACAATACCGCCAGAAAGGGAGATCGAGTTCCGTATCGACTTGGTACCAGGGACTGCACCGATCTATAAGAGACCCTACAGGATGGCCGCTAATGAGATGGCAGAAGTGAAGAAGCAAGTGGATGAACAGCTTCAGAAAGGTTACATCCGACCGAGTACCTCGCCTTGGGGTGCCCCGGTTATTTTTGTTGAGAAGAAGGACAAAACTAAGAGAATGTGTGTGGACTATCGTGCTTTAAACGATGTTACCATCAAGAATAAGTACCCTCTGCCAAGGATTGATGATCTGTTTGATCAGTTGAAGGGAGCCAAAGTTTTCTCCAAGATCGATTTGAGATCAGGGTATCATCAGTTGAGAATTCGGGAAGAAGATATTCCCAAGACGGCATTCACTACTCGCTACGGCTTGTATGAGTGTACGGTAATGTCGTTTGGACTTACTAATGCCCCGGCATTCTTCATGAATCTCATGAATAAGGTGTTCATGGAATACCTGGATAAGTTTGTGGTTGCCTTCATTGATGACATTCTTATCTACTCCAAGTCAGAAGAAGAGCACGAGCAACATTTGCGGATTGTGCTAGAGAAGCTAAGAGAACACTAGTTGTACGCTAAGTTCAGCAAGTGTGATTTCTGGCTGCACGAAGTGAAGTTCCTTGGCCATGTGATCAATGCGCAAGGTGTAGCAGTGGACCCCAGCAATGTGGAGTCAGTAATCAAGTGGACCCTGCCTAAGACGGTTTCCCAAATTAGGAGTTTCTTAGGACTTGCGGGCTATTACCGTCGGTTCATTGAGAATTTTTCCAAGATAGCCAAGCCTATGACACAGTTGTTGAAAAAGGAAGAGAAGTTCAAATGGTCAAGTGAGTGCAATAAGAGTTTTGAAGAGCTCATACAACGGTTGGTTTCAGCACCCGTGTTGATTTTGCCGGATCAAATGAAAGACTTCCAGGTTTACTATGATGCATCCAAATCAGGACTTGGATGTGTGCTAATGCAAGAAGGAAAGGTGGTTGCTTACGCCTCTCGTCGGTTGAGACCACATGAAGGTAATTACCCGACTCATGATTTGGAACTAGCAGCTATAGTGCATGCCCTAAAAATTTGGTGACACTACTTAATCGGTAACAAGTGTGAAATGTATACGGATCATAAGAGCTTAAAGTATATCTTTACACAACCGGATTTGAACCTCCGCCAGCGAAGATGGTTGGAATTGATCAAGGATTATGATTTAAGTATCCATTACCACCCAGGCAAAGCAAATGTAGTTGCAGATGCTTTGAGCCGGAAGAATTACTGCAATGCTGCGGTATCAACGGAAGTTTGTGAGCAGTTACAGCAGGAGTTTGAACGGCTAAATTTGGGTTTAGTCGAAGAAGGTTTTGTGGCAGCCCTAGAAGCGTAGCCCACTTTGGTGGATCAAGTTCGTCAGTCTCAAGCAAATGATCTGGAGATAGCCGAGCTAAAGAAAAATATGTGAGTCGGTAAAGCTCGAGATTTTACAGAGGATGAACATGGGACAATCTGGATGGGTAACAGGTTGTGTGTACCAGATAACAAGGAGTTAAAGGAGTTGATACTCCAAGAAGCCCATCAAACCCAGTACTCTATTCACCCCGGGAGTACCAAGATGTATCAGGACCTCAAAGAAAAGTTTTGGTGGGTTAGTATGAAGAGAGAAATTGCAGAATATGTCGCCTTGTGCGATGTTTGTCAACGAGTCAAAGCAGAACACCAAAGGCCAGCAGGACTGTTGCAACCTCTCCAGATTCCAGAATGGAAATGAGAAGAAATCGGGATGGATTTCATTACTGGTCTACCAAGGACTGCTGCCGGTCATGACTCGATTTGGGTAATTGTTGATCGATTGACAAAGGTCGCCCATTTCATACCAGTTCACACTACCCACTCGGGGAAAAGATTAGCTGAGATTTACTTGGCTAGGATCATGTGTCTACCGAAGAAGATCGTTTCTGACCGAGGAAGTCAGTTTACCTCAAAGTTTTAGCAGAAGCTGCAAGAAGAATTGGGAACCCGACTGAATTTCAGTACAGCTTATCATCCACAGACAGATGGTCAGACGGAAAGAGTAAATCAGATTCTTGAGGACATGCTCAGAGCTTGCGCTCTCGACTTTGGTGGAACTTGGGATTAGAATCTACCGTATGTAGAGTTCTCATACAACAACAGTTATCAAGCCAGTTTGCAGATGGCACCTTCTGAAGCTCTATATGGGCGAAAGTGTCGTACACCCCTCTTCTGGGATCAAACAGGAGAACGTCAAGTTTTTGGGACTGAAGTTTTAAGTCAGGCGGAAGAAAAAGTCAGAATAATCCGTGGAAGGTTGAAAACAGCCCAAACCAGACAGAAGAGTTATGCAGATAATCGTCGAAGGGACTTAGCCTTCGAAGCAGGAGACTATGTGTACCTCCGAGTCACACCTTTGCGAGGAGTACACCGGTTTCAGACCAAGGGAAAGTTGGCACCCTGTTTCGTGGGACCATACCGAATAGTGGAACGCAGGGGAGAAGTTGCGTATCAGTTAGAACTCCCTGCTAACATGGCCGAAATCCATGACGTGTTCCATGTGTCGCAACTCAAAAAGTGTCTCCGCGTGCCTGAGGAACAGACCAACTCCGAGCACATCGAACTACAGGAAGATCTAACGTATGCGGAGAAACCAGCACGGATTCTAGAAACCAGTGAAAGGAAGACTCGAAACCGTGTGATCAGATTCTGCAGAGTTCAGTGGAGTCACCACTCAGAAGACTAAGCGACATGGGAAAGAGAAGATGAGCTCAAGGCCGCCCATCCGCACCTCTTCGCCAGTGCCTCCGAATCTCGGGGTCGAGATTCCGTTTAAGGGGGTAGGTTTGTCACACCCGGGGTTTCGTCCTAGGCCTAAAATCGTAAAAAGAAATTCGTAAATAACAATTGGCTTAATTAACTCAGGAAAAGTCCCTCTAAAAGGAACCTAATTTAATTAAACCGAGGCTCGCAAATCGACTAAATGGATTTAAATTCAAATTGCAGAAGTATAAAATTTGCCCAAACAAATTAATTTAAAACTCGGCAAAAGTGGGGCTTTCCTTTTTTTCCCACCTTTTTCCTTTTTTTCCCTTCCTTCTCAAATTGGGCCGAAGTCCAATTTTCCTCCCTCCCTTTTCTTTTTTTCCTTTTTCTTTTTCTTTTCTCCTTCCCGGGCCGGCCCAGCCGAGCCAGCCCATTTCCCCCTCGGCCGGCCCAGCCGACCGGCCCCGGCCTCCTCCCCGCGCGCGCCTCCACCTGGGCCGCCACCCGGCCCAGCTCGCTCGCGCTCGCCCGCGAGTCCGCGCCGCCTCCCTCCTCCCTCGCGTCACGGACAGGTGGGGCCCACCTGTCAGCGACCGAGCTCCGCCAGCCCGCGCCGCGCTCGCGCCGGCCGAGTCCGAATCCGCGCCGCTGCCGCAACCGCCGCCGCCGCAACGGTCGCCGCCGAGACCGCGTCGCGCCCGACTCGGTCTCCAACCTCCGCCCGCCCTAACCGGCGCCGCCACCCTATAAATCCCGACCCGCCGCGCGCCGTCGCCCACTTTCTGCCTCCACCCGAGTCGCCGTCGCACCGTCGCTGTTCGCCGCCGCCGTTCAATCTCGCTGCCGGTCGCTCGCCGTCGCCTCCCAGCTGCGTCATCGCCTCCGCCTCGGCGTCGCCAACCCTCCCCCGGCTCCCGTCGCCGCCGGTGGACGCCTCGCGCCCTTCGCCGCTCCTCCATCCTCTCCACCGCCGCGCCTCGTCGCCTCGCCGTCGTTCGCCGATCTCGTCACCGCGCGTCGCCAGCCGCCGCGCGTCTGCGTCATCGCCTCCGCCTCGATCTCGCCGACTCGCCCGCACAGTCGCCGCCGCCGGTGAGAGCCTCCGTCCTCCTCCCCTCTCTCTCTTCTTTCCCGGCCGACCGCCGCCGAGCCGCACGCCGTCGCCAGACGCGTCCGGAGCACGTCCTCGCCGCCGCCCGCTGCTGTCGTCGTCGCCTTCGCGACGCCGTCGTCAAGCCGCCGCCACCCGTGCCCGTCCGTGCCCGCGCTCGCCGCTCGCTCGTCATCGCCGCGCTAGCCGTCGCCGCTGCTTTGCCGGGTTGCGCCGCGTGCGCCGCCGCCTCGGTCGCACGCCGCGCGCCGTCGCCGGATGCCGGTCGTCGCAGGCGAGCGGGCGCGGAGGCTGGGTCGAGGCGGCGGCCCAGGAGGGAGGGAGGAGGCGCGCGTGGGAGAGGCCGGCTCGGCTGGGCCGGCCTGGAGGGAGAGGTGGGCCGGCTCGGCTGGGCCGGCCCGGGAAGGAAGAGGGGAAAAAGAAAAAAAAGGAAAAGAAAAAGATTGAGGAGAAAAATTGGACTTCGACCCGATTTGAGGAGGAAGGGAAAAGAAAGAAAAAGAAGGGAAAATAAAAGGAAAAGTCTCATTTTTGCCGAGTTTTAAATTAATTTGCTTGGCCAAATTTTATACTCTGTAATTTGAGTTTAACCAGTTAATCGATTTGCGAACCTCGATTTAATTAAATTAATTTCTTTTAGAGGGATTTTTCCTGAGTTGATTAAGCCAATTATTATTTACGAATTTCTTTTACGAATTTAGGCTTGGGACAAAACTCCGGGTGTGACAATACCTCTCCATCTTGGCAGTTGGTTCAGACATTTTTCACATTTCTTATGGAAACTTGAGATCTTCTGTTTAGTCATACTAATTGCCAAATTAGAGCATCCGAGCAGTTCATCTAAATTTGATCATCCATATCTTTATTTGGATGATCATCTAAAACGGTTTCATCATTTATATCTTTTTGCACTCTGGCAGATTATCCATATATGACATTATATCTCTTTGGAGGATATAAAGAATATTCAAATATGGAGTTTCTTTCTCCTAATACGGATGACTTCTTAAAAATAGAGATAGGATAGATGTTCTACTGAAGCTCATTTATCCTCTATTTTCATGATGGAGAATGAGATGGATGAGCTGCTATGGATGCTCTTGGACAACTAACATGATTTCTGTTCAAATCCAGGAGGAATATCATATTGTTGGTGCAATATTAACGAATTAATTCAGTGTTATCTCCATCAATCGATTGAGTACCTACCAAGTGCAACAAAAAGAAAAGAACAAGATACATAATGCATTTGCCGGGATACGCTCAAATGCCTACATCTGGGATTAAATTATACCTACTCAAGTTGCAGCTCTGCACTTGCCGATCTCTAGTCATTTGCATACAAGAATCGAGCACCGACCTTCTAAAATTCTTTGGCCAAGCATAGAGCCATTTTTTTCGATAATGACCAAGCATTGAACCATTTTTTTAAGATAATAAGTAGATAACATTATTGAAGTTGACAAATTATCATTCAGAAAGATCAAACTCTGAATTCATGCTTGACACATCTCATCAGGGTGTGTGAATAATAATACAGCCTATCATTTTGTTCCATAGATCAGACCAAGATTCATACATAGTTCCTCCCTGAAGCTAACAACAGTATGGAGCTTTATGTGATCAGGACTTCTGATCAAGATTCTCACATGGATGGGTATGTTCTAATAAGCTATGATTTCTGAGTGGCAATTTCTGAGTGAGCAATCCAACAGGCCAACTGTACTAGCTAACCTCCTGTATGGATAGGAAAAGAAAAAAGAAACGAGCCAAAAAGAAAGGAACACTCCAGGGCAGCATGTGAGCTACCATTTCGTATTTCGTTTTACAGTTGTAACTGCTTATAAGCTAAAATTTAAATTTTAGAATTTAATTTTAGACTTGATTTTATGATTTATACATTTCGCTTTTGAGTTGCTATGGACATATATATAAAAGTTTTACCTACAAATTACTTTTTATTTGTAAAAACACGTTTTCGCTTATTTCTCTGAAATGCAAAACGATGGGAGCCATTATATGTGTTCTTGTCACTCACCAATTAGCTCTCTTGGTAGGTGAAGCATCCATCACTCATACGGAACCTTCTTGTCAGTACAACAAACTGTTGCCATATCTGAAAAACAAAAAAGATAAGGGGAAAAGAAACCATGGAACGAATTGTAGTTGATCCATACACCAACAAAACAAACTCCTGACAGAGTTCGACACTTCGACAGGACATTGTAATGTATAATGTACATTTGCATATTAGAAGTTATTTTTTGACTTGATGTAACTATACCTAAGGCTTTAGAGAATTAATTAAAGAACAGAACAAATCAATTGCGATTCAATTACTCACATATTTTAATACATAATATTTGCGTCGATCAATTAGTGATTCTGGGAAACGAGGCATAAAAACATGAGTAGTCTTTTCGATGTTTCGGAAGAAAACAGTCCAGTTTTTATGTTGTTTTTTTCCAAAGTTGAGAATTAGGGCCAACAGGCCTTCAGGAATCAAACTACTTTTGGTATCTGAAAACCTCAGAGAGCACTGTAGTAGGTCATAGCTTCAGTTGTTTGACGGTACGTAACAGTAACAAGACTCATAATTTCTCTTGCCTGTGGCAGCATGATTGTCTCTGGGAACATTGACTTCTTCTAAAATTCTTTGATGTTTTCCACCATTCTGCAGAATATTTCCAACTTGGTGCAATTTTTAAATTCAGACGGCCGAGTTGATGAAGAATTGAATACAAATCATGGATACACGGGCGGCCAAGACGTGGATACGATATCATATTTCAGTTTTTCATATGTGACAACAACCCTAATGCTGTGCACATGGACACATGACTCTTTTCTTGGTTTGAGTTTTATTGTCTAATTTTGTTTATTCAGCAGCCTCTTTTATTTTTTTGTCCCCAAAGACTAGTCCAACCTCCAGCAGGACATTCAAGAGGCTATTTTTGTTCCACTTGTTCCTAACTTTCTCTGCACAGTGCATTACGACACAGCTGATGATTCAGACCAAAGTGTGATAAATTAGTCTTCGAGATATTTTTTAAAGGACAGCACGCTGTCTAAGTAGTGATTAGGATTGGTACCTAATTAGGATTAGATTAAAAAAAACTCTCTCTATTTTTTTCAGTATCACCTTTTGGTTGGAATCTTCAGTAACATGCAGGCCAACATACATGGCCCAAATCTGCAAGTGCAATGTACCATTTCTTAAGGATTGTTTGGCAAACACCTCAAACTTCTAGTGGGTGATTGTTTTCTTTTTCACGATATATTGATAAACGAAAAATAATTTGTGAATAAACTTTTATATACATGTATTATTAGCAATCTAAAAGACAAGGCCAAAAAATAAACTATGGTGAAAAAAACAAAATGAACTCTAAATATAAGGTTAAAATTTTAAATTTTGACTTATAAGCATAATCAAAAGCAAAAAGATTCAATAAATAAAATTATCTAAACATCTATTCTAGCTCATACAAACAACTCAATTATCTACCCCTCGTGATAATACAGAACTGAAAGTAGTACATGTCATAAAAACTGGCACTGATATAGACCTTAGTAGCCGAACAGGGAAGAACATCATAAGAGATCCAGACATGATTGTCTTCGATTTAATATTTGACAATAATAAAATGTATTACTGTGTCCTGCTGTGTTTAGCCTCTCCTCCGGAATATGCATGGAGGAGTAACCCTGAGCCTGGCATATGCATGTCTGAATTTGTGTACTTTGCAGTCACAAGTCTTATCAATCAAAATTTCCCAAACCTTATTTTCCATTTTAAATACATGATACAATGTTCCACATTCATTTATTTGTAATGTCAAATCTCAACTTAGCCATGCTTAGTTCTAAAAACTTTTTCTAAAAATATCACATCGAATTTTTGGACACATAAATAAAATATTAAATATACATAAACATTAAAACTAATTACATAATTATGGAGAAAATTGTGATACGAATCTTTTGAGCCTAATGAGTACGTGATTAGCCATAAGTGCTACAGTAATCAATATATGGTAATGACGAATTAATTAGGCTCAAAAGATTCGTCTCGCAGTTTCCAGGCGTAATTTTTTTTGTAATTAGACTATGTTTAATACTTCAAATATGTGTTCGTAAATTCGATGCGATGTTTTTACAAAAAATATTTTGCAAACACAGCCTTAAAACAAGGCACAGCAGTTACCGACGTAGAATTCGTTCTTTTGTTTGATTTAGACAGCAGGCAAATTGGTTATTTGGCCAGTATATAGCCGTGTGTTCAGACAGTAATTAACAAGGATGAATTAATCATGCATGAGACGTAGTACAACGAATAAGCTACATAGGGTGAGTAGCTAGCTCTCAAGACTTCATGCTTGAAACCTAACTCCTAAGGTTGATAAGGCTACGAAGAAGATGGTGCAGGGAAAACAATGTTTTAACATGCATGAAGAGACAAGCTAAAGCTGACAAATTAGGGGGAAGTCATCTAGCCTTAGATTTAATTGGTTTGTTAATAAGTCTTTTAGCTTTCAAATCTTCGCAACAGTCAAGCACTTAACTATTCTCCCTTCGTGAAAGCTACTCCCTAACCACTACTTGTTCATGGGCTCAGGCATGGCCATTGCCTATATATGCCTTTATGCTTATCCACTTTATGATCTCTCCTTAGAATGGAATTTTTCTTTAGCACCAACAAAACCCTACAATTTTAGTGTTGCATTTGCTAATTAATTAGCTAGTCATGGTAGTGATTAAAAGCTAGCTAATTAGATAAATATCATGTAACTGGGTAAACTGGTACAGTATACAAAAGTAGCAGTTGGTAGATATAGCCCATCTGATCATGCTGATAAGCTAGTGCATTGGTTGGTTGGGAACACTTATTTTATTTTAGAGCCAAAGTGAGAGACATCCATGTAAAAGTGAGAGCATTGTCATGTTGTAACTCATGTTGGTCATCAAGTCATTTGTGAATGTATGTTAAATTAATTCCCGTAGGTTTACTATAGTTCTTGAGAAGGTAATGAAAGGTGTACCATTTATAGTATAAAGCATGGTTCCTTCAGGTATTCTGAGGTGATAAAATTTTCAGCGTGTAATTTTTGTACCTTTAGGTAATTTCTCAAAGACATTTAGATTTCTCTAATGTCTAATATTAAGTTGCATGGTTTCTTATCGATCTTTGATACTAACATGTAAAGCTGTGTGTGCAGGAGAAAAGCCCCAGCTTTAGGCGCATTGCTTCATTTTTGTGTATAACATCTGAAAGCACCATGTAAATAACCATGCAAATTTTGTACTATTTGACCAAGTACAAACCATCTATATATATTGTTTTAGGAGCATCCTTATAGATATTAACTACACAGAGCTAGCTCCATTATGTAACAGTACATATATAGCTGGTAAGTAGAGCAAAATGGAAAGAGATGACACGAGACAGGAGATGCCGGCATACGCCGTAATATTCACATATATTTTCACCAAAAAAATATATATCCACAGTAATCTCAGCACACTATATTCTTTGGTCATTTATCCCACACATTCATATGTAAGGTGTAATAAACCCTACACATGCTCTACATTGAAGTCTTAAATTCATCCATGGTAGTGTAGCAACATGGACAAAGGAAACAAACAAAGCCCCTTATCCTTTAGCTCTGCACATGGAGTTATACTCTTCTGACTTTGATCAACAAACCCCACCCCCTCTACCATTGCTTCTCCATAGTCCATCTCTCTTCCATGATCATCGCAAACCGCAACCCCCTTTAAGGAAAAAAAAAACAGTATGCTAATTAGAATACTTTTCAAATTTCAGGATATATATATCTAAAAGGGGCATTTAACTTTTTTGCCACTCTTCCAAATGTTTATAACAGATTTGCCACTGAACCGACATGTCATATACTCATGAGGACCCACGTGTCATAGACAGCGAGTGGTAAATTTGTTTTGACCACTCGTAAGAGTGACAAAAAGTTAAATTTCCCCTGAAACAAATGAATGAACAACTTATAACAGTAGTTATCTTTTCAATAAAAACAACATCTAGTTACTAATTGAAATTACCTTGGTTAGGTCCCTGATATTGCACCTCCTTTTAGGGCTCAATTCCAGCTGTGACAAAGCACTGACCTGATCATCAAAAGATGAAAATCATCACATAATTAAGCAGATTAACACACCAACTAGTACTAACTACTCTCTAGCTTCTTCTTCTTCATGAAAACCAAAAGTACAATTGCTAACATGAAACCCTTGGCAACAATAATAGGGAAGCCAAGCAAGTTGTAGGTTGCAACTACCTTAGGGCTATTCACAGGAGAGCTTGCAGTGTCCTCCAGGGAGTCATCATGATCCAGGGCCTTGAAGACCTTCTTCTTGAGCTTCCTCAGCTCCCTGTACCTATCAGGCAGCGCCGCCGCCGCCGCGGGGGCGCAGGAGGCGGCGTCGGAGATCATGGAATCCTCCTCCCCTTCTTCTTCCTCCTCCTGATCCACCTTCTGATCGCTGCAATCACCATAGACGACGGCGCCGTCTCCGCCGTCGCCATGGGTGCAGTATGAAGCATCGTCTTCTTGCCTCTTCTTCTCCTCCTCGGACATCATGAAATCCACGAAGTAGTCGGTCCAGGTGCTCTCCTCCGGCTGAGCTGCAGCAGCTTCTTGCTCTTCATCGCTGCTACTGCAGCTAAGGACACTCCTCACAGTTGAGGCGCCACTAACTAGATCCTTCATGTCTCTTGATGTTAGAATGAAGGTGATAGCTAAGGCAAGCTCAACCTCAATCGTACAGCTTCGATCTGCTTGTACTGCCAATGAATGGATCGATCAATGGCTTTTGCAAAGATGCATACAGCCTGGCTCTCTATATATATAAACAGAAGGGAGACAAGAGAAGAGAAGAGAGAGAGAGGTGTGAAGCTAGCTGAATGACATCACGAGGAGTAAGGTGGTTGGGGTGTTAAGATCAACAGTGGAACGGTACTGTTTCCGTTACAAAATTTTTTTATTTGAGAAGAAAAAAGAGAGAGGAGAGAATATTTTTTTGCCTTGGTTTCAGAAGTGCCCGACCTAATCAATCACGCCTCCTTCTCCTCCTTATCTTTTGATAATAGTGTAATGTGCAGAATTCCAGCCGCAGCCCCTCCCACTTCACACATTGCTCACATCTGATGAATCCATGTGCCTTCAGGCTTCAGCCACATCAAACATAGTCTACCTACCAATTAGCTATAGACTCTACACACCACAAGATGGTTATTTGTCGTACTTTGTATTATACTCCCTCCGTCTCTAAAGGTTGAACGCCATTAATTTCTTTATACACGTTTAACCATTCGTCTTATTAAAAAAATTTATAAAATAGGTAAAAATTATATATTTGCATAAAAGTATACTTAACAATAAATAAAATAATATAAAATAAGTAATTATGTAATTTTTTTAAATAAGACGAATGATCAAAAGTCAACGACGTCAAATATTTAGGATGGTACATGCTAATATCAAGGCATGAAGCAACCCACCTTTCATTTCTCAATTCTTATTAGCCATGTTTAAATATGCAAGGAAAATCTGACATCATTGAGGATATAAAAATTCCTACCTTTTAGAATTTGTCCAGAAATATAAACATTCATAACAATATATTTGTACTGTTTACTCTTCTGCCCCTTATTAACCACGGACCTATTCCTTTCACGGTTCAACTCTGTAAAGCACATTTGACAAGGATCATTATCGTAAAAAAACTAAAACTTGTTTCGATTTCTTCCACCTTGATCTGTACTATAAAAGATAAAAAAAAATATTTATATTTGTGGACAGAGGCAGTACATAAGCAATGCTATTTAATTAATTCCAAGAACACATAATAATAGTTTGCATAAAATGGAGTGATGTGTTTACCTCATAATTAACTCAGAACCATACATCATCAAGCTCCCGATATATGCTTTCTGCAAAGAATCTTTATTTAAAAAAAGAGAGAGAACAACTTTCAGAAAAATAAAAAGCAGATGCTGCACCAATCGCTGCGTTGAAATTGCATGCAAGATAGGTAGGCACGCATGACGATGATGAACATGGCGGCACCGGTCTCTAGAGCAGTTGGTGTGTACATGTTGGTTTGGCACCCCGGCCGTTGTTACCGTTACTGACGCACGCACTGACTGAATCTATGTCAATTAGAGCAGGAACGATAGTACGCTGCACTATATAAGCCAGCTATAAATATATTTCAAAGAGATAATAGATGGGATAGAAGAGTATTGACCTACTAATTTGTAGCTAGCTACAGTACAGTCTCCAAGACACAGTGTGCGTATAATATATGAGACCATGTATTAATGTTTTGTACGTAACTATAATATAAATTGCATATTAGATTGACTATAGATAAATTGTAGTCCGTAGTTGGCTATCCTATTCAACTTGCTATTAGTGCGCCGCACGTCGTGAGCTGCTGCTATTTTTTTTTTTTTTTGCGGCAATGCTCTGCCCAGCAATCATTGACATATCAAAACGTATATATGCTCGCGCCCAAGAAACAGTCCGGAAAATTCCGTACCGTAGCTGCTTAATTAAGCCTAATTAAAACTGCAATGGATCACAGAGTAATTAGCTTTTTAAATGATGGGTCAGTGTACTAGCTAAGACACCATGATTAACTCAGGAAAATCTTTGCTTGCTAGGTACTCAGGCCACCGTCGACAACGTGCAGACCAAAATGTGTTTGTGTGTATGGAGGAGTGATAGATTTCTGTCCACCGTTTTGGTCTTTTGACACGAAGTTATTATAGTTTAATAACGTTAGTTTTGAAGTACGGAATTATAAATGACAAGTGTTTTGATGGTATCATGAACCTCTTGATTATGTATGTAGCAAGTGGCATTTTGTTTCTTGTCTAGCTAGATTGCAAGCACCGGGTTTCAGGTTTTCAGCAAACTGATAAATTTTCAGATCATGGGAGCATAATAAAGTGGCCCAATCTCCATTAACAACGTATCAGCTACGGCATTTTTGGGGGTGATTACCACATGACACAGGGTCCTAAGTATGTAGACCTTACCTGCAAGATTGTTGAGACAGGATGCCTGACATGCTGATGAGCAGTAGTAGTACTACATACCACTACTACACCTCTAATGGATGGATGATTGATGATGCCCATGTGTTGTGGTTGACAAAACTCTCCTCTGCATGCATGGGGCAGCATGGCACCACATCTCCTGGTTTTCTGCATGCCCTCTAGCAAACAGACATTCTCTCTGAAAAGAAAAGGAAAAGTGAGGAAGAGAGAACAAAACCTGTCCCTGCACGAGTTAAGGCATGTTTAGTTCTCAAAAAGTTTTCTTAAAAACATCACATCAAATTTTTGACATCTAAATAGAGCATTAAATATACATGAACGTGAGACGAATCTTTTAAACCTATTTAGTACATGATTAGCTATAAGTACTACAGTAATCTACATATGCTAATGACGGATTAATTAGGCTCAAAAGATTCGTCTCGCAGTTTCTTGGTAGAATCTCTAATTTATTTTATAATTAAACTATATTTAATACTTCAAATATGTGTCCGTATGTCCGATAAGATGTTTTTGCAAACAAATTTCATAAACTGAACAAGGCCTTAGTGTGAGAATGCAAATGATGTAAAACATTTAGAATCTGTCCTGGCGTATCAACGTACAAAATGGCACCTAAAAGGAGAGCACATTTCAATAGTGAGCCTGAAAGAGATGCATGCAAACAAATACGAAGACATGAAAGGGATCTGTCATGGTTGCTAAAACGACTGAACATAGGCATAATGCGCTTGTTTTATTGGTGTTGTTTGCACCGTTTACGATTTTAAGTGGTCTAGATTAATATTCTGACTCGTATCTACACCAAAAGATAGAGCCGCACTGTGAAGCATTGAGTTTCTTCTGTAGGGAATAGCGAGTTTTCATCTAACTGATCGAGTTATAAACATGTAATTTGTTCCTTCTCCAAAGAAACAGAGTAGACTCGTTTTCATCTGCCTGTTCATTGTCTGGATGAAAATTGATGTTCAGAAACAGATTATGTACCTCACAGCTTGTGCACATGGCTTGTGTTTTCATGATAGCTAGAATGATCATGGTGTTGAAAGTTATACTTGAATTCTTTTTTGACGGGGTAATCAAATTAGCATTTCTGAGGTTCCTTTTGACCATTCCAGAGCCAAATTATTGAGGTTTTCCCTACTACTACCTCTGCCTCATAATAAGTGTATTTTAAGAATTCAAATTTGTCTCACCAAGAGTATTTTTGTGGAGCACTAGTTGTTTCATCAATCGCCTAACATTCAAATATCTATCCATTTTACCTCTACCTACTACTCACTCCATACCATCTTCTTATTTAACAAGGGTATGTAAGTTATTTTTTCTTAAAAAAAATTGCTCTACGGTGCTTTAAATGGATTTATATTGGGAAGGGGGAAGTATGTTTGAAGGGCTAATAGAATATGGGCCCCATGTTAGAATTCATGGCACGAGAGCATTGACTTGTACACATAGTGCCATTGTACCTGCCATGACTTGCTTACAAGACCTGCAATAAAGATGGAAATGATTTAGGGGGTGTTTAGTTCGTGAAATGAAAATTTTTACATGTTACATCGGACGTTTGACTAGATATCGGAAGAGATTTTCGGGCATGAATGGAAAACCGAATTTCACGGCTAGCGTGGAAACCGCGAGACGAATCTTTTGAGCCTAATTAGTCCGTCATTAGCGTACGTGGGTTACTGTAACACTTATGGCTAATCACGTACTAATTAGGCTCAAAGGATTCATCTCACGATTTCTCACGTAACTGTGCAATTAGTTTTTCATTTTATCTATGTTTAATACTCTATTTAGATATCTAAAGTTTCGATGTGATGTTTTTTGGTGAAAATTTTTAGGAACTAAACAGCCCCTTAAGAGGTACATGAAGCAAGAAATCAGAAATATTAATTGTATGTGCATAAACAAATACAAGGTAATTAGGGCAACTAAAAACTTTCAGAAGACTAAAAGCCTGTACAGACAATGGATTGTAATGTGTTGTTATACTACTTATCATTATCCTAGTAACTAGTGGGATCTCAGCTGTTGCTACTAGTTTATCCTCGCATCCATCAAGAATCTTAAGGATTTGATTTAATGATGTTGTCCACGTTTTAAGCTCAGTGGTGGCAAGCAAAGCGCAGAAAACCTCCAGCTGCAACTTCATGCTGGCGTGTTTTACGGACAAAAATCAATGGAAATGCAACTGTTATTCTAACTAGTCAACAGCAAGAAAGGGCTCCAAATATTCAGTGCAGATAATTCAATATAAGAAATAATGAGCTGTTCAATACAAGATAGAAACTTAGCAGCATTTCAGTGCTGGGAATATTAAAACTATGGTGGTCGACACATACTAAGCTTAGAATAAAACCAAAGAGATGTATCAAGTTAATGGAAAGCCAGATCCTAAGATACCACAGAACAATAATATTATCAAGTATGTCTTAAATTACAAAAGCATAAAAAACACAGCAAAGAACAGCCTTTTGTATCTATCAGCACCAACAATCCCCTATTATTTTACATAGTAATACGTATCATCTAATAAAATGCAGGATTCAGCTTCAGAATAACTGGAACATTTTATGCCAAGGCTAATGTTTATTATGTGCTATGTGGGAACAATCTAGGTAGACCATCAGAGAGTTTTAGCTTTTAGGTACTACAACTAGATACATAGAAGGTGGCTAATCAATGTGATTGCTGTGGTTAGCTGTTGCAGACAATTTAGAAGCATGGATATAGTGCAATAATGTAACATTACAGATATAGTCCAAGTTAAAAGATAGCGATGCCTGAAACAAATAACCATATGACATGGAAAAACAACTGTGCGTGTCCAGAATTCAGAAGCTTCAGAACTATTATATATCTGGTCAGATTATCAAATGGCAAAAAATTAAGATGATAATCAACTTAACCATGTGGAGATACAGGGACCAGATTAAAAAAGTTAAGTTGCAAATGCTGAATTCCACCAAAGAAACATCATTGTCAGGTCACATGAATAGGAAATCTCTGGACATACAGATATATCCAAAATTTACTGCACTACCAGCAAACCTAGTATAAATAGTATGTCGGCAGTTTGTTGGAGGAAGGAACATAAGGAGAAGCATGTGTCCAAAGTAAGCAATCTGGGTACCATTGGTTAACAAAAATTATTTGTAGCAATAGCAGTGAGAAGGATTCCTTGGTTAACAAAAAATATTTGTAGCAATAGCAGTGAGAAAGATGGAATCCACACAATTTGTGGTGCTTCCAGATGCCACAGCTGCATATTTGGCCATAGAATCTTCTCATATCCCTGAAATATGGTAAGGGTAAACAGATTGTCAAAAGGTAAGTCAAGTTCAAAACGTGCAAAAGGTCAGGCGAAAAGCAAAAGAATACACTAGTACAGATTTAAGTTTATGTTTCTACCTCCAAAAGGAACCAGCACTCCTATTTCCTAGTGTATTTCTGATACTTTGTTTACTAAAAGGGTACATGCCGGAGATATATTTCAACTCCCAGCTGCAAAGAATGCTTTTGCTGATGTGATTCCAGGGGGAAAAAAATACAGACCAGATGTATGTTGGCACAAAACCGAAATGACGATCCCAGCAGCAGAGCCAAAAGGCATGACCATTATCTGACGACATAATCTATTTTCCTAGATACTAATTCAACAATGTGAACAGATCCTGCAATTGCCTGGTCACAGGTTGCAAAAATTGGCCGTTGCCAGCAGCCTCTGAATACCATACGTTGTGAAAAATCTGACCATTTGCTCCATATAAAGTTTGCAGAGGCCATAGGGTGACAAGACATTCTCACACCATATGTGCCTTCCTGAAGAAGGTTAATGTGACTGCAGATCAGGGGGTGTGCAGCAGTGCAGGTGCAACATCCAGGAACTTGCGGATTTTACTGGGATGGAAATCACCATCGCCTTCAGTCCCGCTATAGGATGGTTGACAAGATGAGGCAGCAAAGCAATCTTTTGAATTTGAGCAGCGGAATCAACGTGTTTCCTGTTCTAGCTGCCCGAATGATAGCAGTATAGCACCCAACTCCACTCCAGCATGCCTCGAGTCTCCATCCCACGCCGGAACGAGGTAGAGACCGACAGAGGACCAGAAAAAGAAAAAAAAACCCGAAAGGCGCCGAACGCAGCCCAAACCACCGCCCTCGCTCGCGCAATCCATCGAACACGTCGCGGGCATCAGAACCCTATAAACCCTCAAACTCAAAGTCAAAGGACCCTCAGCCTGAGGATGGCATCCCAGGCCCCACATCTCGAGAGACTCCGGTACGGTACGTGGCCGCCGCAGGCGAAACGCGCAGGCCGGCCTCGGGATCCTGCTACGCCGGTATCGAAGCGGACGCGCGGTGGCCGGGACAGGAGGGAGGAGGAGAAACGGCGGCGCGCGCGGGAGGAGCGAGGAGAAAGGAAACTGAGAAAAGAGAAGAGAAGGGGGTGTGGGCTATGTATGGCCTATTGGGCCGCATGCTCAGGATTACGCGGGTTGGGGTGGGCTGGGAAGGTGCGAAGTGCGTGGGCTCCAAGAGCAAAGGGAAAAGTCCACACAAGGTCCCTGAACTTTAAGACCAGTCTGTTTTTCATCCCTTAACCGGAGTACCAGAAATCCATACCCTTCTACTTTTATAATCCGTTTAAAAAAGTCCCTCAGCAGTATTAACTTATTTTTTTGACCGATTTTGCTGACGTGGCATCCGGTGGGTCCCACATGTTAGTTTTTTTTAATTTTTTTTCTCTCTCATTCTCTCCCTTCCTCTCCTCTCTCCTTGCGTCACCAGACTACACCCCATCAAGTCCTCCCCGACGCGCTGCTTCGACGGACTACGCCCCACTGAGTCCTCTACAGGGCGCCACGTTGTCGGATTACACCCCGTCGACGCCTTTGCGGCGTGCTGCTTCGTTGAACAAAACGTCGCTGACCCCTCCATGACGGGGTGCCATGCCCCACCTGGCCACCGACAACGATGTTGTTGTTGGCTCCGACCTCTAGGCCGCCACCGGCGGCGTGCCGTCACACGCCGGCATCAACTGAGATAGGCCAGTCGGCCGGCCGGCGTACTACTGTATGCTTCTCGCTATTCATTGTCTTCATTCATGTAGAGACGACGTAGTTATACGCATCCATGGTGAAATTTTGGCTGCATGCATGCATGAAAGCACTAATTTGGTTGTTAATTTGGTCGTGTGTGCTGTTAAATTGATTTGATGTCTTCATGTTGTATATAGGGCTTAATTAGCTCTTGTTCGATTATCAAAACACATACCATCAGGAGCTCCAGCCCCCTGTCCGCGCCCAGGCCTTCCCAAGGTCGCCGCCAAGGCCACCCAGAAATCCGGCCACCGGCACAAGAAGGGTACGTGATTGTCACATCCTCGGATTTGGTTGTTTTGCTCCATGGCGTCTGAGCTTGTAACTTGTAAGAGCTAACGGCAGTGAGCGGCCGTATTACGGTGGTGCAGGCCGGGACGACGGTGCGCTTCGCGGTGGGGGAGCCGGGGTCGCGCCAGATGATGAGCGGGAAGGCGGTAGCGCCGGTGAAGCTGTTGACAGACGTGGAGAAGTTGCGTCTGTTGACCAAGGCGGAGAGGCTGGCCTCCTGTCGGCGGGGAGCGGACGGGGCTGTCGCGTCGGCCATGGAGTGGCTTGGGCTGCTGTCCAAGGCGGAGGAGCTGGAGGTGCTATCGGCGGCCGGTGTGTTGGATGGAGGTGCTGGCGTGTTGGATGGAGTCCCCACGATGAGCAGTGACAGCAGCTGCTCCACGCCTCCACCCCACGCCTGCTGCCACCGCCATCGTCGCATTTCGTGCGGCAGCAACGCAAATGGGACAATAGCCCCGTCCCGATTCACCGGCCATGCCTCCCGCACTGCCTGCGGCTACCCCTCACCCGGTCACCCCACCCCCCCCGATTCGTTAGTCGACGACGACCTTGCGCCGCGTGACGCCTCGCCGCCGTCGTCCTCTCTTCCGCAAGCCGAGCTACCATTGGGCGCCGTTGCATGTAGCCTCCGGCAAGCACGTCAACCTCCTCTTCATCAGGAGAGACGAAGGATAGGAGAGATCGTGAGTCAGGATAACACGTGGGTCCATATGTACCTTTTGCCATGTAAGAGAGCAAACGTTGGTTAAAATGCCACAGCGAAACCACTATTCCATACAGCTCTAGGACCTATTTTAAACGGTATTTGCAAGTTTAAGGTCTAACATTTCTGGTATTGTGGTTTAGGGATTATTTGTAAACTTGATGTTAAGTTAAGGGACCTTCGATGAACTTATTTCAAGAGCAAATGCCAGCGAATGGGGCCTGGTTGGGAGTCCACACCGACACGCCAGATTGGTACGCGCGGCCCCGAAATCTGTCAGTTGGGCTTCTGGTCCATGAGTATCTTGGTGACAACGTTGATGCCCAGCGCTTGCTCGCTTCACCAGCAGGGGAGCGGTTCGCCTACGCCCGAGTCTCAGACAATGTCGTCTGCTGCTCACTGCTTGTGGCCTACTCTCTCCGTCCCAAAATAAGACAATATTTCAGATTCTGTTTCCAGCGTTTGATCATTCGTCTTATTTAAAAAATTTTTAGAAATTAAAAAATAATCACACATAAAGTATTATTCATGATTTATCATCTAATAAAAACAAAAAATGTTAATCGTAAAAATTTTTTTAATAAGATGAAAAGTCAACCATTATATATAAAAAGTAGAAGATTTGTTTATTTTGGAACGGAGAGAGTACTCCCTTCGTTCTAGGTAAGCTTAATTTGAAATGACGTGACTCCTTTTAGTACAATGAATCTAAACAAACGATTGTTCAAATTCATTATACTCATAAGGGTTGAGTTTTTTTGGGACTATGGAGAGAGTAGGAGCTGCTAGCCCAATGACTTCATCCGCCACAAACTAGCTCTACACATGTGCACCTCGCATCACTGGCCTGTCGTCTGCTCCTTAGTTGATGCCACAAACCATGGAGAGAGAGCGGTTGCAACAGAGAAAGGATGAGATGGACAAGGGTTCCCGATTTTCTAAAAGGTTTTGATAAATAATCAATTTGGTGGAGTCACGACACAATTCAATCCGACTTCTTAACAAACACGCTCTTGAGTCCGGTAATCGTAGCACCACGTCTCCTCTGCTTATCAACTGTGTCGAAATCTGATTGACCTCACTGAGAAGGCTAATCCCTTATTGTGAATCAAAGAGCACAAACAAAAACAAGGACGATTACAACCAAATTACATATGAATGATTAAGCTCACAAGTTAGGGTCCCACAAACCAAAGGATCAATGAAAATGTTATTGACAGATTAATCTAAGAAAAACCAAAACTTTAAAGGTGGCAGTGGCTACTAATATATGGAGTTCACGGTCGTACAGACACCCATTGACGCAACTTTAATGGGCTTCAACCTGATACATGGCCCAAAGGCCAAAATTTGGTGATGCAACACCGGAATAGATTTTGGACGTCAACTTGTTCAGTCGATTCTCGATGACTCGTAACAAATTTGGACATTAGACTAGAAAATGTTATCTTCTTAGCTTTCCATCCATATAAAGAACGCATTAATCTGAGCATGTATGCAACCTGTGCATCTGTTTTAGTGCAGACAGATCCAAGACTCCAAAACATACTCGAGTCGACTTGGTTTAGGTTTCCATCTTAACCTGGACATCCTTGACGGTCCTCCGTACCTCCAAGTCCCTCTCTAAGTGTCTCATTGTCTTATCTATTGTTTCTAATTATAATATAATCGTTAGGTAGCAACCTATTATCAAAATCATATAAAAAAATTTAGGAACGATCTCATGTCTAAATTCAATTATCACGTGCGAGCTCTTATGATTAGAACTTGAATAACCAGTGGAGGATTGTTGTATTTATCCAAAGGAGTGATGTCCCAAGCAATGTGATTCTCGCCGTGGACAATGAACCAGCCTCCGTTGCCTTTGGGATAGCTATGCTTTAACAGACCTTGTGACTGACATAGGTTAAATTAGGTTGTATTCCTTTGATCATATTATTATTAGTTTTTTCTCGTTTTTTTACGTTCCCTGAACTAGGGGTTGTGCCAGTGCCACCTCCTCCACTCGCACTGTTGCCTTTTGTCCTCGGCTTTACACACATCTCAAACTTTTGTTCTTCTTCGTCTCCTCTGTTCTGCGATTTCGTTTTCATCTTAAAATTACTACATATGATCCAATCATGGCAAAGGCTAGGACAAAAAGAACAAGACCAATTTGGTCAGGCTTGGCTCGACCTTTTTTTTTTAAGTGTGGTATGAGTTTTTAGATTTGATGATCAAAGTTGCCATAAAGTCCAAAATATTTGAATATGCAACTCTATGTATCTATAATAATAATCCTTAAAAGGACTAGTGCCTTTTAAGATTTAACATGTAGGATCACTGTGTATCCTCTCCCGTATGATCGAAGATCTGAACAAAATGAGGTAGACTTACACAAACCTGTGTTTACAAAACCGTTGCAATTATCGTGATAATCGCTTGATCCGTCGGGACGCGGCTTTGATAAACCGTGGTACGGTTGGAAAATTTTGTAAGAATTCAAAATTTTGAAAAAAAAAGAACCAGAGTAAAATATCATGATAATAGCAGCATATCACGTGTTTCACCAAACTATGATTGTAGATACCGATCGTGCCACCACGACTATTGACACTAGCAAACTAATGATTGTTGCTAGTGCGAAAATCTATATGTCTATCTAAAAATTATCATGATAATTAGGACATATCACATAGTTTTGTATTCAAGCTCGCGACGGTTCGATCCCAATTTTTTAAATTCAAATTTACACTAATTGATAATCGCAGTTTCCACCAAACCGTTCGAGTGCGGTTTCAGTCTCTAGAACAGTTTCCAAAGACCCTGGTAGAGATGACAACGGGGACCTGATCATCGATTCCCCGCGGTGAATTCACCCATTAGGAGACGAGGATGATTAATATATAACCCCATGGGGAATTAAATGGTTCGGAATTCACCCCCATCGAGGATGACGGGGACGGTGCACCACCCCCTATCCCCGTTTCCCGCGGTGACCCATTTACGCTGTAGAGGGATCCAATATAGACTTCGTATATGTTTTAGCCCCAAAAGTTAAGCCCAATAAAATGATATATAAAGCAAAAACCCTAGCACACAACTATCCACCAGTGCGAGCGTGGATGACTGGAGAGCATTTGGTTGCTCCGCCTGACGGCACGCCGTCCCTTCGACCAGCCTCCGGCGCGCCGTCCCTCCGACCGCGGGTGCGCCACCTCTGCGCCGCCCCCTCCGCACGCGGGTGCATGGCCCCTGCCCGCCGGTGCGCCACCTCTCTACTGGCCTCCGTCCGTCGGTGCCCCGCCCCTCCACCCGTACGACTAGGCCTCTAGCGCACCAGCTTCTATCAGCCGTTGCACACCACCGCTTGCTGACGCTGATGCGCACCAGCCCTCCGCCACCCGCACATGTGGCCTCGCTGCACGTGGCAACCCCCTACTCGCGGCTGCGACCCACTGGTGCGCAGCATGCACCCACTCCTCGTCCAGCGCGCTACGGGGTCGGAAAAACACACGAGGAATTTTTACCTACGGTGAACGGGGATGGGTAAAATATAGCTCGTTCAATATTGACGGGGACAGGGACACGGTGGTCATCCCCAACGAGGAATTCTCCGTTGCCATCTTTAGACCCGGGCACGAACTGGACCTCCTTTTTCACGTGGTCCTGTATGACGCGCCCGACCGCAACACGCACCGGAAACAGACGTACGCCCGCTCGCTCGCGCGAACGCACGTACCACGCCCTAATAACGCCGAGCCGCGCGCGTCAAGACTCAACAGTGATCGGGTGGTGGTGAAAAACCCGCACGCCCCACGTACGCACGGTGCTCCTAAGAAAAATCTATGGCGGGTTGGCCGGGGGCGGATGCGAACAAAAGCCGGGCGAGGCGCGACAGCACATGGCGCGGACATGCGCGCGCGCGCGGAAAAGGCTAGTAGGAAGGGAGGAAGTAGACGGGGCCTGGCTGGCTTGCCACGGCCGCGCGCCCGGGTTGGTGCGCGACAATTGACAAAACGTACGGCGTGTTTGGTAGCCGTCGGCAATGCATGCCACGAAAGGCGCCGTGTGTGGGTACGGGCGTACGTACCGATCGTAAATTTGTAGCAGCGGTAAATTACAATGGAGAGCATGAGCATGGTAGGCTACAAATACGTCGCTACATCTTGGGTATCGACCGGTCGTGCAAGTTGTATAGCATCTGTGTCTTTCTGCTCGATTCCCTGAAAACGGGAGTTTCACCCATATTCGGGACCCTCCTGTCGAGTAGTAAATATTCGTTATATGATAGTAATAGCATTTTTCTTGGACGAGCGAGCCCTCCCTAGTCCCTACAGGCTACAGCTTGATCACCCATGACATGACGCACTCCATTGTTGCGGTCCAAATTTTACTCCACTACTGCTTACTACCGTCCAACTTGCCATTCAGGGGAAGCAGCAGCAATGGCAAACGCGCACAAAGCGACGGCGCTGCCGCCTGCCTGCTCAGCTACCGCTGCAGCGTCGTTGGCGATCGTCGCCGCGTGAATCGATCCATCGATCGCCCCTCTCGGTGAAGCGAAGTGAAACCGATTTTCGCCAGCAGAGACATGTACAGACAGACAGACAGAAAAAAAGAGAGAGAAAAAAATCTCTCCGCGCGCGCTGCCGTGCCGTGCCGTGCGTGCCTCGCCCACGTGACCGGGGGTCCGCACGGACGGCCGAGGGCTCGCGGATCGCGCGCCACGCGGGGCCAGCCACGCTCGCTCTCCGCCGCTAAAAAACGCCCCCCCCCCCCCCCCCCCCTCTCTCTCTCTTCTCCTTCCCCACGCCGCGCCGCGCTTGGGCAGTAGTGGGACGGGCGGATGGACGGCCGCGAGGAGGCCGGGAGGACAGACAGCTGCGCCCGCTGGCGTTGGTACAGGACGCGATTTCGACGTGCCGATGTGTGTGTGCCCGCGTCGTCCGTCCGTTGGCTCCGCGCTCCGGTTCGTCACCCCCCACGAGGTGAAAGCGCCCGGCCGAAGCCCCGCGCGCTGCTGGTGATGCGCGATCGACAAGGAGGGTTTTGGTCGGTCGGTCTGGCCTTGTCGTCACGGTTGAGAGGCAGAGACAGACACACACAAGACAGCTAGCTCGATCGCTAATTAGGTTCGCTGCACCGGCGACGGCGTGTGAGAATTAGCGGTCGTTGCCGGCATACAGCAGGGATGGCTGTTGACGATCGACCTCCTGCCTAGTTTGATGACTAGGTTTTGTACTGTTGCGGCCAAGTCATTTTCCGTTCCCTTCATCGTCAATTGCAAATAATTATACTCCTAGCATAGATGTAGGATTACTCATTTATTTTTCAGGTTTTGGTATGCTAGCTGCTTGTAAGTATTTACATAATATGTTCATTTCATTGTCGTTGGCTTATGTGATCGAACGCGTAAGTTATATGAGGTCTGTTTGAGGAGTTTTACATTCTGAGAAGCAGCTGCTTGGTAGTCAGTTTCTGAGAATCTAAAAAAGCTTCTAAACCTAGCTTCTGGATTCTTAGTTCATTTTCCAGAATCTGACAGTTTCTCAGAAGCTGTGGACCGTTTAGGACAGCTTTTTCCAAATGCTGCAGCTGGAAGAGGCTCCCCAAACAGACCCATAATCAACCGTTGCTCATTCTTAAGTTTGATAAAGCCATGTATCCCTATAAGGGCATTTATATATATATTGATGTTGATTTTTTTTTTTGCAGGGTGGGATGTTTTGGCATCCGAATAGAAGTCTTAGAGCATGTTTAGAAATCGAGAAGGATTCATTTGGCTGCTGTATACAGGCTGCGGTCAAATGAAGCCCTCGTTGTATCACCCAGCGACAAAAGTGGCAAACCAATGCCAAGTGGTCGTGGCTGAAAACATATCACTGCAAATGCTAGGAAAATTCTGTTGACAATTTTAAACGTGCAAAACGTACGTGAATAGTATTACGGGTTCACACGTCGCAAGTCATGGCCCATACCCAAAAACGCAACATGAAAATTATGAATTCCTCAGGAATAAATCGATATCAGTGTACACAAAATTGGAATGCTCACGTACAAAAATGTAGTTGTCACTGTTTTTTTAATTTAGATTTAGAAATATACATAGGGCTATTCAATATCGCACACTGTAGCAAAAACGAATCAACTGTTATATTTACAAAAACATAAACAAATGGAATGTGTTAATTTCAGATTTTGCTTGCGATATAATTCAGTATGAGAGAGTTTTCCTATGATTATTTCGTCTTGAAAGAGAAAATACTTTTTTTTAGAACAAAAGAGAAAAATACTTGATACAAGAATAAAGAATAAATGAAATGCAGCAACATTGTGGAGTTTTACCATGCATACTGTGTAGAGGCTAACAAATGCATAACAAAGATAAAGGAAACAACTAATCCTCAGTTCAAACCGAACGTGAGCATGTGAGGATTTATCCTACTAGGGCCGCATTCGCCCCCGCAGATAAGTTAACTTAACTCTCTCGTATTACACGCGCACGCTTCCTGAACTGATAAATGTTGTATTTTTTAAAAAAAATATATAGGAAAGTTGTTTTTAAAAAATCATATTAATCTATTTTATATGCTTTTAATAATTAATAATTAAATAATCGTGCACTAATCTATTACTATGTTTTTCACTGAATAAGTTAACTTATCGCCTCTCCTAATCGAACACGACAGTTCATACGTCCCATAAGTTATCTCAGCAGATTGAAGTTATCATAGCATTAGCCCTTTTCCTGCAGAGGATCTATGTCCTCCTGATTTGACTACAGTAGAATTTGGGTGTGAATGTCTCTACTGATAGTACTACATTCTCTTGATCTGGTATAAATATACGTAGGTCTTGAGGACTATGTAAAGATTATGATCGTAATCTAACCGTAAACAACTCTGATGGATAAAATTACCCTAAAAAACTCCAATGCACAAAATGAGAGGCAAATAAATAATAAACAAGAACTAACATATACATTTTGAGAGAGAGAGATCAAAGCAAAAATGGAGACAGAGAATCTCACTAAGATGAAAAAGAAACAAAAAAAAAGGCTAGCCCTCCTATTTTTTCCCTTTTACTTGCTTATATGACAAATTTTAATTTTTAACAAAGTTGATTTTGAAATCTTTATCCCTGAAGTTTATTTTCTAAATATTGATTTAGATTGCTAATTCCAAATTTAAATTTTCAACCTTAAGTTTGGTTGATTTTAGGATTTTTTTTCCACCAAAGTTTATTTTCTAACATTATCTTTTAAATCACTAAAAATGTGTATATAAAAATTTTATTAATAAATTATTTTTGTTCGGAAATATCATCCTAGTACTCAGCAATATGCCATGTCGACATGCACAAACCGCTCACCTTCTCCTCGCTATAAATACGAGCTTCCACCCCCACATCTCCCCTACCATCGCCGCACCGCCGCAGGGAGCGCCGCCACAGACGACGGCCGGCTACACGCAGGGAAGCCCACAATAACTGAGGAGACGCCGGCTGCCAACCCGCCGCCAAAATGCTGGCCGCCTCCGTCAAGTTCTCCACGGCCGGGGCCGCCACCCCGACGATGGCATTATCCAAGCCAGTCCACCTCCCTCCACTCTTCTCCGCCGCCGCCGGTGGCCCACGGCCCCTCTCCCTCTCAGCGCGCCCGCTGTACCGGCAGGACCCGTTCTTGGCGGGGGCCCGCCACACCGGCGACCGCGCCGTCGCGTCCCCGGCGCCGCCGTCCGCCACCGCCGACGGCGCTCACCCTGTTGAGGCCGCCGCCGCCGCAGCAGCAGCTCCGACGGAGACCGCGAGGCGCGCCAAGATCGGGGTCTACTTCGCGACGTGGTGGGCGCTGAACGTGATCTTCAACATCTACAACAAGAAGGTGCTCAACGCCTTCCCCTACCCGTGGCTCACCTCGACGCTGTCGCTCGCCGCCGGCTCCGCCATCATGCTCGCCTCCTGGGCCACCAAGATCGCCGAGGCGCCAACCACCGACCTCGACTTCTGGAAGGCCCTGTCACCGGTGAGATCGCGTCGCCATGGTCGGCGACTCGCCGCCGCCGTTGCTGATTCTGTTACTAACGACGATGCGTGGATTTTGGGATGGGATTGATTTGTTCTGTGGACGAGCAGGTGGCGATCGCGCACACCATCGGGCACGTCGCGGCGACGGTGAGCATGGCGAAGGTGGCCGTGTCGTTCACCCACATCATCAAGAGCGGCGAGCCGGCGTTCACCGTGCTCGTCTCGAGGTTCTTCCTCGGCGAGCACTTCCCGGCGCCGGTGTACTTCTCCCTCCTCCCGATCATCGGTGGATGCGCCCTCGCCGCCGTCACCGAGCTCAATTTCAACATGACCGGTGAGCTGCAACCCTGCATCTTTCTGTCCCTTCACCTGAGATACTTGCCGCAGCAGATTCACCAGAAATATCCTCACTTTTTGGTGATACACAGATATTAATTAATATATTATCCTAAAAAATTCTGGAGAACAAGAACTGACTAATAATTCTGATACCACATTTCAACACTTTATCACACACACACACACACAAAAACACTATTTTTTATATATATATCAGAATCATACGATGAAATCTCACACTGTTTGTTCAGAGACACACCAACTATTCTTTGACCTGTTTTTGGCTGAATTCGTCGCAGGATTCATGGGCGCAATGATCTCAAACCTGGCGTTCGTGTTCCGGAACATCTTCTCCAAGAAGGGGATGAAGGGCAGGTCGGTGAGCGGGATGAACTACTACGCCTGCCTCTCCATGCTCTCCCTGCTGATCCTCCTCCCTTTCGCCCTCGCCATGGAGGGCCCCAAGGTGTGGGCTGCAGGATGGCACAAAGCCGTCGCCGAGATCGGTCCCAACTTCCTCTGGTGAGCTCACGTGCTGCTTGTACTGATTCACACAATTTCGTATCGGTGTTTGGTATAGTTTTCAAGCAGTCTCAGCGTGCCAAGGCCTGTACTTTCAGTAGCATCACAATCTTGATGCAATCAATCACTTAGTCAGTTCTACACAAGAATCATTAACAATTAATCCAGCTCATTCTGAAAGAGAAACAAGACGTACATAAGAAACATTATAGCCAGATATGTTAATTTCCATCATACCAAGATCTGATATATTTTTGTCTGATAATTAATCCAGCTGATTCATGTGGCTGTGAATTTTGTGTGTGGTTGGCTGTAGGTGGGTGGCGGCGCAAAGCGTGTTCTACCACTTATACAACCAGGTGTCCTACATGTCGCTCGACGAGATCTCGCCGCTGACGTTCAGCATCGGCAACACCATGAAGCGGATCTCCGTCATCGTCGCCTCCATCATCATCTTCCACACGCCGGTCCAACCCATCAACGCCCTCGGAGCCGCCATTGCGATCCTCGGAACTTTCATCTACTCTCAGGTACTTCTTCTTCACACGTGTTCTTTTCTTTCACCAAATCACACATAGTTTCATGAAAATAAGCCTGAATCTCTGACAAAAATAAACTCTCTTTTTTCTCTTTTCTTTCAGGCGAAGCAGTAAACTGGCTTCAAACATGGAAATGGTGCCGTTTTCGCCACGGGTCGACTCGGTGCTCGGGATGTAACATGTTATGAGCATATCTAAGGACCCATTTGTAATATACTAGAGCTTCTCCTCTCTTCTTATTTTTTTCTTTTTTCAGTTTCTTCTGTAGATTTTAGCTGCCAATGTGCTTTTCTGAATTCGTCGTGTTCTTCTACTACTACAACTATGAATGGTGATGATGTAGAGAGGTGGATCTGCCTAAATAAAGCTGTTAGATTTTTTGCTTGACCCTTTTGCTGCTGCCTCCCAAATTTTGTGGTCCAAAACGAGGTGTGTGTGGTTCAGAATGAGTTGGGGGCTACCGTTCAATTTGTCATGTCTCACGAGGAGGTCGGAGAGCAGTAGCCGTGCATGCTTGACACACTACAGCCCGGCCTTGTTCCGTTGCTGCTGCTGGTGATGGGGTGAATTTTGGTGTTTTAGCCTTTTTCGTAAAGAACTTTTACAAATAGACTAATTCAGAAACATTATCAAAAAATAGACTCATTTCTCAGGGTCACGCATCCGGGCACCGACATGGGATTGATTAGAATCTAATATGCTCAGACGTGAGGTTGGTGTGGAGTTAGACCAGTCAATCTCACCTTAGCGCCACGTAAGACGCCAAGAAATAGATCCATTTATAAAATTTCTTGCGAAAATAGCTAGATTGTAAAAATTTAGGGTGATGGGTACAGGGCATGGCCCAGGAAATCCTGAATAGTCCCACTGGCATTGTGCGATTTGCTCAGTGAGATCTCTGGGATGGATCCTGCATTGGACTCTAGCTCAACTTGTTCTTGCCGTTTTCTTGCATGTATGAGAATTTTAGGATTTCGGTGGAAGCATATACCCCAGATGATGATCTGTTCTTGGATCAGGAACAACTTTTTTGGGCTCAAAAGGTCACGGAGCTTAGTTTCCAATGCAGATGTTTCTTTCCTGCTTTTTGAGAGGATCACTGAGATGGCCCTCTTCGATGTTACTTGCTGCCTATTTGTGATACAGAAATACAGACTACCATCGATTCACACTTGCAATTGATTATAAGTTAAAAATTAAATTTTAGAAGTTGATTTTGTTGTTTCTTTATCATGTTTTTTTAACGATTTTTGATTTCAATTTTAGGTCATTACGAACACATAAAATTTTTATCCACAAATTATTTTTCGTTTGCAAAAAACAAAATTTCACTTTTTCTTCCCCAAAGCGAAACAATTGGAGCCAGCAATACAATCAGCATGGTTGTGACTTAGAAAACCGCATTTCAGTGGATACATTATCATCAATTCATCATCATCAATGTCATTGGCAGCAATGCTGTCCGCTACAGACCATGGGGGCATAGATGCTGAGAATATCAAACGTTGGTGAGAACTAGTTAAACTGGTCAAAAAAAATTCATGCTCACGTCGATTAACTCGTTTAGGATGGTCGCCCTTGGTCATCACATTGCGCAAACTAGAGTAACAAAGCCATTAATCGCTGAGGAATCAAGGGAAATGAACTCGTCACAAAATCAGAACGGCAATTGCAAAATAGACACATCCATCACATTGGATTCAACGAAGACTAAGCAACAAAAATTTGATTCAGCAGAAAGCCAACCCTAGCAAACGTCAGAAGATGATACTTGAATACATTAAGGTCTGCTTAAATTAAGCTCCTACAAACATCGAAATATGAAGCGCAGAGTATCCAGTTGGTCGCAAGCAATTTAGAAAAGAGATGTTCCCTTGCCCTTCTTGTCCCCACCAATTTCGAAATGCTTGCACCTCTGCTCAGAAGAATTATCGAAGTGAGCATCCATCCAAAACATAAAAGAAGATATGGATTCATGAGAATTTACAGAAGAATAATGTAAGTGGGATCCATCCAACACATAAAAAAAGATATCAATTCATGAGAATTTAGAAATTCAACTCTAGAGAATGAAATAGTACCTTGATGGGGTGCTGGGAGTAATGCTTGCAGCTTTGGCATTGCAGCTTCAGCACAATCTTCTTGGTGGTTTTTGCCTGAAAACAGTAACCACATATTATAATATGAAAAATGCACAGCAGAAATTCATAAGCAATAAGATTACTCAGCGGAAAGCCATAGGCATTACCACATTAGTAGAACAGGATAAATCAATCATGACACCATATGTTTCTAACGAATAGACAGTCACACATAAACTGTCACAATACCTTCTTGTGGAAAACAGGCTTGGTCTGACCACCATATCCTGACTGCTTACGGTCATAACGGCGCTTTCCCTGGGCAGACAGGCTGTCCTTTCCCTTCTTGTACTGAGTGACCTTGTGAAGGGTGTGCTTCCTGCACTCCTTGTTCTTGCAGTAGGTCTTCTTGGTCTTGGGAACGTTCACCTATAGATAACAAATGTGAAAGAAAAACACTCAGCTTAACCAATACTGTTTGTTGGAAAGCACATAGCACACCTATAAGCAGCAGAGTCAAACGTGCATAATCAGAATCAAATGTTTGTCCATATTTTTCAAGAGTAGACACAGATTCAACAAAAATAAACCTTGATTGGGTCCTCAGAAAGTATGCTTATGTTTGTCATCACAAGATTATCAGGTCTCAAAAGATTCCATGCCGTCATAGGAGCCCACAAGTCAAAGTAAAGGCAAAAGTACCAAATAATTTTAGCAGAGCATAAGGGGAAAAAAGGAAATTCATCCCATGTCCTTGAGGGGAGATGATAAAAAAAAATAACACAGAAGTTAAGTGCCTAATTGAATGACAACAATACACACAATCCAGACATAGCCTGTTACCAAAAAAATCTGCCTTTTAGAGCATGCAATGGTCAGTTCCTCAGATAACGTGCCTATCTTGATGACAATAAATCAATAATAAAGACTCTACCCACGAATCAAAACCTTGATTGGGTCCTCAGAAAATATGCTTATGTTTGTCATCATAAGAATGTCAGGTCTCAAAGATTTCATGCCATCATAGGAGCCCACAAGTCAAAGCCAGAAGAGATTACTAAACAATGTTTTAACACAAAATAAATTCATGCCACGACCTCGGGAGAAGATGATAGAAATGTTTAACACATCAAGGTAAGTGGTCAATTGAATGAGAACAATGTTATGTCTCTTTACGACGCAAATGCCTAACTGAAATGACAACAATGTTCTGATGCTTCCAGCAGAACTCATAATCTTACAGAGCATGCAAAGAGCCAGCTAACCATCAAACAATCGACGACGATAATCAATAATGTCTTCTCAGAATTATAAAATAACCATCGAATACAAAAATGACAAAAAATCACAGTGCCTATCAACATGAAAAAAAAATCGCTACAAGCACTGAAGAAACCTCCCCGGTGCTAAAATCTCTAGACCGCGGAACGCATCGGCTGGAACCTAGCTACTCCTCCGGCTCAGGATCCCTCAACTACGGCAGATCAACATGAATAGAGGACGCGTCCTACAAGCCGTCGAGGAAGAGCAGGGAGCAACAGGACAGGGTGCACGATGCTACTCCCGTCGGGCGGCGGACGAGACGGGAGGAGGAGAAGGAGCATACCATTTTGGCGGCGGCCGCGGGGACGCGGGGGCGGGCTAGGGTTTCGGAGGCGCGCGGCTCCCTTCGTCTGGTGGAGAAGCTGCGGCGAGCAGTGGCGGCGGCGGCGAGGGGGAGGGGGAAGGAGAGGTCTGCCTCTTTATACGGCAGGCTGCGGCTCCAGGAGCCTAGGGCTCTTTAGCGTGCTGCTTGGTGGGCCTAAATTTTTCCCATCCGATGGGCCGTCGTGCCTCGCACGATTTTGTGGTGGCCTCACTTTCAGCCCATGGGCCGTATGCGACGTTGTGGATTCGTGGCCATCTGGTCTGCATCCGACGGCCCAGATGGGCTGGGAGTTGTACAGGTTCGAACGGCAAAAAGCATCCACTGATACTAATGTGGTGTTTAGATTGACAAATTTTTTGGGAGAGTGTCACGTCAAATGTTTGACTGGATGTCGGAAGAGGTTTTCGGATACGAATGAAAAAATGAATTTTACGGCTAGCCTAGAAACCGCGAGACGAATTTTTTGAGCCTAATTAATCCGTCATTAGCACATGTTGGTTACTGTAGCACTTATGGCTAATCATGGACTAATTAGGCTCAAAAGATTCGTCTCAAGATTTCTTCCATACCTGTGTAATTAGTTTTTGGTTCATCTATGTTTAATGCTTTATTTAGGTGTCCAAAAATTCGATGTGATGTTTTTGGAAAAAAATTTTAGGAACTAAACAAGACCTAAGGCTTGTTTTAGATCATGAAAGTTTTTGGATTGGGTGTCATAATCGAATGTTTGGATCGGATATCGAAAGGCTATTTTGATGGCTATTTAAAAAACTAATTAAATAGGGTGTTAGCAAACCATGAGATGGATTTTTAAAGTCTGATTAATTCGTCATTAGCACATGTAAGTTAATGTAGCAGGTATGACTAATCATGGACTAATTAGGCTCAAAAGATTCGTCTCGTAAATTTATTTTAAATTATGCAATTATTTATTTTTAAATATATTTAATACTCTGTACATCTGTCAAAGTTTCGACGGTAAACTCGACATTTTTTTTAACTAAACAGTGCCTAATATCCAAACTTTTATCATCACACATCTTTTTCATAAAAAAAACTATAATACTTATCCAATACCTATATAAGCAATCTAAACATTGAAAAGTTATTCATGGTTAAAGTTGTGAGTTGTGACAGGTACCTACGAATAAAGGAAGCACATATTTTATCTCAAGATAGAAATTCAATCTCCATTGAATCTTTTATACTCGTATATACGTACTAAGAAGTGGACATGTTACATCGCAATTATATCGCGAATACTAATGTAAGTGCTCGCAATTATACGTCGTCGGATTAATTGTGATGGGTCACAAGAATGAGCTGCCATGCACTCGACAGAGGCGAATGCTACCCTTGTGATGAAACACCAAATACAGTGGCTGTACTACCGGCATCTATGACAACGGCAACTGTCTTCTGCCTCTCGCGTTGACAAATTTACTGCTCTAACCACCGGTTAATTTGTCCACTAAACCGCGTGTCATGACCAAAGTCAAATCAAAAGGCGTGGTGATTGGTGTACGTGCATGACTCAAGACCTGTATCAAAAATATATTGATCGTTGGGTCGTTCACGTATGTTATGTTTGACATGGGTTCCCTTTTCATACGTATCTTTTCTAACCAACAATTCAGCTCACGGATCTAGCAAATGATACTATACTGTAAACAAGCTAGATAAAGTTTTGCCCTCTTTCTATTAATATTTGACATAAAATTTTATGGAGACTTAGCATAGGCTCCTATAGACCTAACTCAACCGATCAAACAAGCTGCCAGAAAATGCGAGTAAAAAAACTTTTAGAATTTATTCGGATCACAGGAATTTTATAAAAATTTTAAAGGAAACAGTTCAATTTGTCCAAACCGAAGAGGGAAGTCACCTTCTGAACCGTATTGCAAACTGGTCAGGGCCCGAGCTAATCTACAATTACCCATTGAACCGAGTTCGTGGTAACTCTAATTAACTGAACAGAATGAATCTTAGTATCAATGAGTGTCCCCAGATTGGTCTTTGTCCGTCTCTAAAACCTGTGTGTATAACCAGGCCCGGGGCGGAACCACAGTTTACTCAATAGCAGAACTGAATTAGTACAATTTAAATTTTCTGTTATCTTCTATATATTTTTGTTCGAACTTCACAAACTTTAAAGTATAATTTTAATGGACATTTAGACCACTCTAACTCTAGCTACTCCAGTGCTAATACCGCCCTTGTGTATAATGGGCTAGTGACCAACACCCTCGTCTTTTCGTTTTTTTTATACTTGTAACACGCCCATCTCTAAAATTGGTGTTAAGAACGATGACCATATATTACACGGATCAGTTAACTCCTAGTACTATACACTCCGACGAGGGCTACAGCATCTCGCGGTTTCCTCTCCAACACCTCGACGATGCACCCAGCTTGATTTCCATTTTCGTTGTCACCTATGTACATGCATGAGCTCTGCTCAGCCATGGCCTGACCACCCCGGCCAGCCTCCATTGCCTGAGAGAGATCAGGTCAGGAGGAGGAAGACGAAGGAATGGCTCGTGTAACAGTTTTTTTTTTTCTTTTCTTTTGCCTAGCCTTAATTTGTTAGTCAGGGGAGTCCGTCCCCTATTTTCAGAAGTCTATGATGGGCTCGCCGACGGTGAGGTTGCGCTCCACCGTCCACGGCAGGTTGAAGAGCTTGGCCGTGATGAACTTGAAGATCTTGTTCACGTTGATGTTGTGCGTCGAGCTCGAGAAGAAGAGGGTCGCCTTCATCGCTCTTGCGTATGCCCTGGCCTGAAGAAAATCGACAGTTTTTTCCCCGTCAGATGGAAGAACACGGCATGTTGACAAAGAGTAAACAAAATGCAGGCATCTTTCAAGCTTGGTTAATTCTAGGATCAGTTAAAAAAAAACACAATCTTGACTTCCCATTGAACTTTCATTCTGGGGTACTGAAAAGCATATCTGAAACTTTTCAGTAAATTGCTATTCACTAAGGCAGAAAAGAAATGCAACTACATTTTAAGCATAGGGCTCCCAATAGCATGAGGAAAAAGAAAGTTATTTTCAGTTAGTTGTGATGTAGCTTTTCCTTGCTTTTAATATGTCGAGTGATTAGTGACCATCGATCTACATTCTGTATGTTCCAACTTCTAAGGCCCACAGAGATGATCGACGTATAGTTCAGACAAGACGCAAGTGGACACAAACAAAAATGGAAAATTATATCCATGCCTAACCAATTTTCTACATCACTGACTCATCCCGGCTGCTGTTAATGGCAAGCCTTCTTCCTCTGAGACGAAGAAGAAGACACGTTTGTGCCTACTTAGCGAATGCTCCCTTTGATCAACCGAGGTCCACTGTATTCAATGTTGCAATAGTAATAGGCATTCATATATATATGGTGCTATCAGGTCAGCACGGTCTGCACAAACTTAATTAGTCGCCGGCTGTACTCGGTTCAGGTTTGATTTGGGCTCTCTTGTCGTTGTCACCGGGTATCCAACCAACACGACATAGGAATAGTTGTAGATGTCATCAAGCTAGAATTTTCGTGTTCATGGCCTATGGAAAGAATCTCAAAATCTTTGATGAAAAACTGATTCAGTGTAGCAGTTTTGTGAAATCTGAGCAGACTGAAGGAGTGCAATGGAATCTGAATTTTCAGGGCATGCTTGGCTTTCGAATATTTCTGATTTTCTATTAGCGCTTGGTAACCATGAAAAGGCTCGTTCCAAGATTAAAGTTCTGATCCGGCTGGTTAATTTGCAGCATTTGAGATAAAACATAACATGTGTGGCTCCATATCGTCAGAACCAAGAAAAGGTACCATCTTTCTATGCTAACAACATTGGAGATGCTGAAGGCTCCATATCCAAGAACCAAAAAAAGGCAAGGGAGCAATATTTTGATTGCAAGAAACTACTATTATAAACGCACCTCGTTAACGATGGTCCATTGCATCTCAAGAGGAAGCCGAGCGAAGTCATCAAACTTCGTTCCAATTAGGATTGGAATAGCCGTCTGTCAGAAAACAAAACAGAAATATAACTGTTCAGCTACAATACCAAGAACCAAGGACACACAATTCACTATTCACCTAAAGCACTGATAAAAGCATATGAACAAATCTCAGCGTTAAGGCTGTTTGGATCAGGAACTTTTTTAGTCCCCCTATCACATCAGATGTTTGGACATTAATTAGAAGTATTAAATATAGACTGATAACAAAACTAATTACATAAATAAAGGTTATTTCATTAGACAAAGTTTTTAAGCCTAATTAATTTATGATTAGCAAATGTTTACTATAGCATCATATTCGCTAATAATCTATACTACTATAAAGATGAGTAGTGGTGGTGGTGGGTGGTGGTGAATCCGCCACCTACTCCCTCTCATTTTTTAAAAGGAAAAATAATTAAGACCTACATATCAAACTACTTTTATTAACTCTACTTATTAACATGCTAATGATATTATTTAATGAAATTCCGTTGCAACGCATGGGCGATATGCTAGTTAAATAAATAGGCTCAATAGATTCGTCTCACGAAATAGTTCAGAGTATGTGGTGAGTTTAGTCTATATTTAATATTTCTAATTAGTGTCAAAACATTCGATGTGACAGAGATTTAAAAAAAAGTTAGAGGAAAACAATCGCCCCCTAAATTGTTTAGAAACAGTGATCTGTAGGCATGCCCTGACACATGTTGGATTGAGGGAGCCCATCTGCTAGTACTGTTTGCAGCAACTTGTAACATTTTTTTTCAATGAATAGTCCACCTATGGTTCAGATATGACCATAAAGAAAACATGCAGGAAATGGTACCAAACAATTAAAGTAGAACAATGTACCAACCTTATTCCATTTCCTTGCCCTCTCATACCAATCTATAACACTGCACCAAACAAAGATATAAGCAGCAATAAGTACGAATACTGAAAGATTTGGTACATTAATCAAAATCTGATCCAAGATTACGATGCTGTGGAACCGATCTGAGTACTAACTTAGTAAGCGTGCACCGGCTCGTGAGATCGAACATGAACAAGATCGCCACGGCGTCCTTACACGCTATTGGAACGTGGTCGAGGAACTGGCTGTCTCCTGCATCCATTCCACAGCAAAAACTCATTTAAAAAAAAAAGCAAATTTTGGAAATCTGATTCTTCATGAAATGCAATTATTACAGGGGAGAAAAAAAATCCTAATTTGATGGCCCATGCTTGTGTAAAGGTGTCAATTACCTGCCACATCCCAAATGCTGAAGGCAATTCTAGCACCTCGAACTGCCAAGGTCTTGTCCATCAGATTCAGGCCCGTCATCTGCAAGCCGTTCTGCTCCTCCTCATCCCCAACATACTTAACCTGCAAATCAATTACAAAAAGATTTAACTTTTTCACAATCTGGATAGACTATTCTGAATCCGAGTTGTTCAAAAGCGAAAATCGATCGCAGAGTTAGTTTTGGACAGTTGATGGCTTTGTTGAATGAAACAGCATGAACATGGCAAGAAACCAACAGAACTTATCGAGACGAAGCTGTTAAGTGTTAACGACGCAGTAAAGCAACATGGCGAGAGATTGGAATGGATTGAAGGAAGAAGAAGAGGATGAGGAGGAGGAGATGCAAGAAGTTACCATGAAACTGGTCTTGCCGATCTGGCAATCGCCGAGCAGGCTGACTTTGAGGCTGACGACGTCCTCGACATCCGCCGCCTCGCGGTCGCCGCCGCGGCGGCCGCAGCAGCCGTCGTCGTCGTCCCTGGGGAGCGGGGACAGCACGGCCCCGGCGGCGCCCCCCTGCGGCGGGCCGAGCCTGCGGTACCTGCCGCCGCCCCCGCCGGTGCAGGAGGAGCAGGCGAGTAGCTGGTCCCAGACGAGCCGGACGACCCTGCTGATGACGGCGAGGCGGAGCAGGCGTCCCCACCGGAGGTCGAGCCGCAGCACGGCCGGCCTCCCCCTCCGCCGCCCGCCGCTGCCGCCGCCCGGGGCGCAGAGCTGCGTCACCGCCTTGCTCACGTTCATGGCGGTGCTCGTCGTCGTCATGGCGTCTCGGCCATGCACACCGGGGGCCGGGGCAAGGAACGCACCTCGGACACACACACACCCACCGGGATCGCCGCCCCCCGTCCCTTCCCACCACTACCACCACCACCACCACCGCGTTTATTATCGAGGCCGGGAGGCGCTAAACAAAGCAAGGCGCGCGCGTGTCCGTCCCCGTGCCAGAGGAGGTTCTTGGCTGTCTCTCCCTCCCTCTCTCTCCTGCTTATAGCGGAGGCGCCATGGATGGCATGATGCTTCCTTCTTCTTCTTCTTTATCCTCGTCGGCTGCGGCTGGCTGCCCTGCCTACGTGGGGGTGGTTCTTGGGCTACTCGCCGCGCAGGCGCAGGCGCAGGGCGGTCGGTGGGTGTCGTTTCACGGGCGGGGGCGGGAGCGGGGGGACGGTGCGCGCGTGGTGGATGACATGTCTGGTGATGGCGTGGTGGTGGTGGTGGTGGCGGCGGCGCGCGCGCGAGAGCGGAGAGAGAGAGAGAAGCGGATGAGGAGGAGACCTGGAGAAGGGGAGAGGGAGACCGGGAGAGGGGTGGGTGTGGTTGACCCGTTTGGCCGTGGTCTCGCAGTCGCCATTGCGAGATGATGGACTTGGGAGTTGAGATGGACGTGACGGCCGCGATTTTTCTCCACGATTCGGATGTGTTTAGATCGACAAAATTTCGGAGATAAGTGATGCGTTAAATATTTGATCGGATGTCGGAAAGAGTTTTTAACACGAATGAAAAAACGAATTTTACGGCTAGCCTACAAACCGCGAGATGAATCTTTTGAGCCTAATTAATCCGTCATTAGCACATGTTGGTTACTGTAGCACTTATGGCTAATCATGGACTAATTAGACTAAAAAAATTAGTCTTAAGATTTCTTACATAACTGCGCAATTAGTTTTTTGTTTCATCTACGTTTAATGCTTTATTTAGGTGTCAAAAAATTCGATAGGATGTTTTTAGAAAAAAAATTAGGAACGTCGTCTCGTGTTTTTTCTTTTCCTTTTTTTTACTAGGGAGTATAAAAAAGTTTTACGATCGATGTTATTATTAGATGATTAAAATATTTTATGCGTAAGTATTTTTTGTTTTTATAATTTTTTAAATAGAACGTACGGTCAAGTATTGGACATAAAATTTTACAAATACCTTAAAACTGAGACGGAATTGTTACTTTCTTATTATACCTTTCGCTTTGACTCCGCCCATTCTTATGTGCTCCTCTCTCCTCTCTTCGCTCAATCTCCCAGGTCGTCGTCTTATTTTGCTGAGTCCAACACGACGGCTTCGATTAGGTTATGTCCACTTTTTCCTGGTTAGCATTAGGGTAGTTTTACCATTTTCAGATAAGTTAGCAAGAGATAATATATTTTGTTTTTATGTTAAATTTAACATCTATAGATATTAGGTATATGGATGTACCAAAAAAATATTGTAAAATTTTATTAACCCATGTATTTTCTTAAAAATAGTAAAACTTGTCTGGTTATTACCCTGCTCGCTATAAACCAGAGTTGTCATAAATTCTCCCCTTGAAATAGTAATTATTAGTGTCCATGATAGAGATAAAGTGGTCAGAAATAGTACCACATTTTATTACTTTTCTGAAAATGGTTTCAGTATGGTTGGAATCTTTTTATACATATGAATTAACTTCTCTAGCGACTTCAATACAACATTTATAGAAATTAGAGTTAAATTTTACAAATGAAAAGTCTTGAAAAAATATAATATATGGGTAGAACTTTTATATATGTGTTTTTAATTATCTAAAAGTAATGGCTGTAATATAAACTATAATAAAAAAATCTAAAAGTCAACTCCAAAGTTAAGTTTTAAAATTCTAATTTTAGATTATACGAATAGTATCGGTCCGTACCCACTTTTCACCCCTCCATATAGGACCTTACAGGCTAATAATACCATGTATCTTTAGATGATGGTTGTATATCAAATATGATTATATTTCTAGTGTTTAATAGCCCTTCTGTAAAATCGTGTCTCCTGATTTTCTCTCGTTTGGTTATCACAGCAAAATTGCAACAATAATTTCGTGTTACTAACATCAACGTCCGTAGTGTATGTTAAATATATTGGTGCTATAGATTGGATCGACCATAAACTTCTCCCATTTAACATAGTGATTTTTGTCCATAGATAAACATGAGACTTGGAGTACCAAGTGTTCAAGACTTCAAGTTGTATACTAAGAGAATGTTCGTTTTTGGTAGCCAATTAAGGAATTATAGTGGGCACGCCTCATAAGTTCTTAAACGACACATCTAGCAAAAGCATTTTTCATCAGCATCAACCTTTTAACTTTATCATATTTATTTTATTTTTCCAGAGTCTTAAATAATTATTATGAACTTAGTTTCATTAGGACCAGCCAAGGCACTTGTGTTCTTTTACAACCCTATTTAATCCTTAAAGAAATTTAGCTCAAAAATCTATGAAAGTTTAGCTTCAACCCATTTAAACCCAACCATTAAATTTTATAGACAAAAAAGTTGAGCCATTAGAGCATTCCTAACAACTCATCTAAATTTATCATCTTGATCTTAAAAAAATATATCTCTTTGTACTCCAACATGTCATCCTTATATGACATCCTCCGCATCTCTTTGGAATATGAGGAGAAAACGTCTAAATATAGTTTTTCTCTCTTCTTATATGGATGACATCAAAATATAGAAGATGAGATAGATGCTCTGTTGGAGCTAAACTTTTACTTTTCCTTGTCTATATTTTAAAATAAAGAATGGAATAACTGATCTGCTAGGATACTC
Organism: Oryza brachyantha; assembly: GCF_000231095.2. NCBI lineage: Eukaryota > Viridiplantae > Streptophyta > Magnoliopsida > Poales > Poaceae > Oryza > Oryza brachyantha. The sequence goes on along the minus strand of NC_023169.2, from coordinate 12,419,902 downwards.
TTACCAACCCTAAGTTTTATCCATCATCCCTCAGCGTGGTCGGACACAATATATTATTTATCAAATTCAAGAGGCTAAGCAATAGTTCTTAAAAATTCTAGGTCCGCACAAAATTGTATAGGAAAATCTACCAATTTATCATAACCGATAATTTGGGTAACAACTACGACGATCATCTCATCGACCGAATATACAAAGTGGCTAACATATGAACCCTAACAGATAGGTTCTACGTGCCAATAACCACGACACCTATCCTACATTAACATTAGAGGATCTCAATCCTCGCCGACCCTCTCCCATCTGAGCTAGCTTAACAGCAGATGCATCTGTATAGGAGTATTTAATAATGTGATAGTACACCAACGTGCAGTGGTGTAGGTTAATTAGTTAGCACTGTACAGTACATCAACGGATCCTTTGATACGGGCCCCATAAGTTTGGCATTCAAAGCTCGCGTGAGGTTGTTTGAAATTTGGGTTTGTATTCAATCATGTTTCGACTGTGCATATACGAATCAACGAATGCATGGTTAGTCCTCAATTACATTTTTGGCTTAAAACAATTCAATATCTAAGTCTAGGTATATTACAATATGCAATATGAGATATCTATACTTTTATAATAAGAAGCATTGGTAGGTAGTGAATTTGCTAGCCACGCCACCACTGGCTCCTTATTAAGAATGATGGTAGAACTGACTTGTTAACCATCACTCACTGACACTACTTTTTATGGGAAGAAAAAAACTATGGGACCTATGAACTCATGTGTAAGTATAAAATATATATAACAATAAAGGGATAATATATACACAAAATAATGGTAATAACATGTTAATAATAATTTATGTTTATAAAATTCAATTGCAGCACATAAGCAAATATGCCACACCATCCATTTCGTATTGTAAAATATTTTAGATATACTTACATTTATTCATCGATCAAAGTATATTATTTTTTATATATTTAGATTTATCAGTATTCATATAAATCCAATCAAAAAGTTTTTCATAAAATGGAGGTAGTTGGTAATAAAAAAAATTTGCTATCCATTTCATACGTACAACACTACAGTGGGTATGTTGATCTGCTACTGAAAGCACCATACTAAACTAGGAATCGAGCTAACTTAATCGGTATGCTTAAAGATAAAGATAGCAGGTACAGTGAGCAACACAATTTTCAATCATAGATAGTAAAACTGTGCGACTGTGCCATTACAGCTCAGCATATTAATGCACCAATTTCATACGCAAATAACTATAATAGAGGCTGTATATTTCATGAAACCCCTAAAAAGGAATTAAGATGTATACATTCTCTCTGCTGTCTCGTACTCTCGTGGAGGGCCGGGGTCCGGGGGTATATTAAATGTTCCACATGCAAGAAACGAGCTACGTACATTTTTTTTTAAAAAAAAGAATCAAGATGGATACAATCTCTCTGCTGTTACATAATATAGAGAAGTGGTTTCTATTTGCTTAATAATTACTATTTCTCATGTTGCCAAAAGTGATAGATGACCTAGATACTTTTTCAAGTACAGCAAGGTGAATTCCATCACACATCAACATTATTTGGTAATGCTTCATTCGTGGCAAAATAACTCCATCATTTTAATTCAAAACTTACAAAGACAAAACACAAAGTTATTTTTGAGATGGAGTGTGCAAAAATAACGAGTACATTTGTCCTCGCCGACGAGCCCAGCGGCTGTGCCACAGGGATGGCCGGGGCCTAGGGTCCGTCGATTAATTCAGAGAACAACACATCGTACTTGGGTGGACCAAATGTCCGATGAGCCAGGGAGGCTGACAAATATGCAACATTGTAGATGGCTCACGTACGTGACCGCTATGCAGTGCAGCGATCTCTGTAAACCTGCATAGATGGCTTTGCCCAAGATCCACCGTGTTGATTGTTGAACCCCAAGCATTTCTAACGTGTGCTCTGTTTGTGGAAAAAACTTGATCGCTAGTGGCTGCGGGAACCCTTTGGAATATGGTAGTAGTACAGTAAAATTTAACCATGTATTTTTATAAGATATTTTAAGATACTCTCAAATGATTTTGAGCCGTCAATCGTTTTGAATCCAGTGGATCTGATTTTATTATATAACTCTACAATAAAAATTCTATAAAGTTAAAATTAAAACTAAGATATATAACTCTGCGATAAATTTATGTGTCATATATGATTCTAGAATAGATAAATTGATAAATATCTTACAAAGCTTCAAATAAAATATTTAATATACTTATAAAAGTAGATTTTTTAAGGTACCCTCAAATAATTATGAGTCATTCGTTGCTTTAGATCTAACAGATCTGATTTTATTATAATACGCCGGTAGTAGAAATTCTTCTTAATTACATGTCCTTTCCTTTGATCAAAAGATGCAGCGGCCGAGCATTTTGGGATGTATATTTTCACTATATTCCAGTGAGTTGTCACCTGAAGAAACCATTAAGGCCTGATTTAGTTCTCAATTTTTTCTTCTAAAAGCATCACATTAAATCTTTATATACATGCATGGAATACTAAATGTAGATAAATAAAAAACTAATTACACAGTTAGGGGGCAAATCGCGTGATGAATCTTTTGAGCCTAGTTAGTTCATGATTAGCCGTAAATTCTATAATAATCCACATGTGCCAATTAATGACAGATTAATTAGACTCAAAAGATTCGTCTTGTGGTTTCTAGGCGAGTTATGAAATTAGTTTTTTATTCGTGTCTGAACAACTCTTTCAACATCCGGCCATATATTCAATGTGACACCTAAAAATTTTCATTCACGAACTAAACACACCCTAAGTTTAGGATTTACCTGCTCAATTATTACAGTTTCTCAAAAACAGTTGGCTGCCAAAGTGTTACCTAGCGAAAGAAGCCATTCTCACTCTCGGTTTCTCCGTCTGTCCGTCTCGTAGCGGCTGTTGGGATCATCACTGTAATCGGTCAGCTGGATGCTCGATCTCATCTGCCGGACAATGTGCTTACAGTTTAGCACGATGATGATTAATTAATTACACCCACGGATCAGAAAACTAAATCAGCTGGCAGTAATGAAGACGCATCTCGTTTTGGCCGGTTAAACTATGCTCCTACTACTACTGTACAACTGTCACGTCCAGACAAAACGGAACAGAAGATAGAGCAAAGATTAATACTCCGTCCATTTCACAATGTAATACTTTCTAGTCTTACCTAAATTTATATGGATACTAATAAATCTAGACATATATATAAATTATATACATTCATCAATTGATGAATTTAGACAAAACTAAAAATTCTTACAATATGAAACGGAAGTATTAGTATATAAAGAAACCTCTGCCGGCAGGTGAATCTTGTACTGCGTCCGTCCACGGTGGTCGATGCAAATGGTGCTGTGGATCTGCTTCTCACGATCTGATCTGATCAAGTGTAAATCTATACTAGTTGGTGGCAGCAGCAGCAGCATGGGGATGCATGGTTGTGAATTTCATTTCAGCCTAGCCTTCCAGGTGAGTGGCGCAGAGAAAGAGAAGAAAATATACTCCTATTACCAATTTTATTGTCACTGAGAAAGAACCAATATATATTATATTTTTCAGTACAAAGTTTGATATAACTAGTTATTTTGTATCTCGAAACACTAAAATTTTAAACATAAATTTTAGCGCATCGATGTACCTTTTCAAAGATAATAAAAACTATCCTGTTCTTATACGGTAAACCTGAGCAGTATATGGTTGCTGAGTTGTGTGATTTTTTTTTTTTTGGTTATGCCGGCCGGTTGCTGCCGGGAGAGATGTCGCATCGCATGCATGGTTACTGTGAAAGTGTGAGGTGTTGGGCAAATGCACGGTTGGGCTCCGGGACCCGGTCGCGATACCGCACGAATGCACGATGTATATGGGCAGCGGCAGTCGTCATCGACGACTTCGAAGCAGATTGAAAGACTATTCTGCATGTCGCTGTCCCGTACACTACCCCCTCCATTAGTTTTAGATAGTAGGATATTTTTGTTTTATCCGAATTCGATCATCTATAAATTATTATATAGTAGGTATATTAGTATTTATATAATATAGAAAACATAAATATCTTATAATTTAGAACATAAGTAATATTCCATATCCTTATAGAACGAAAGTTTCCCTACTTATTATATACTACTATTATTGATGAAGTAGGGCGTTGAATGGGAGCTTTAAAAGAAAGAAAATATAAAGGGCGTTGAGTGTTGCTTCCATTTTATCGTCGATTCATGAGAAGAGGTGGACCTGGCCTATTTCGTCTTGCGCTAGATTTAGGCTACTGAGTTCAAAAAACTTTTTTTAAAAACATCGCATCAGATCTCTCGACATCTAAATAAACTATTAAATATACATGAACAATAAAACTAATTATACAGTCATGGGGAAAATTGTGAAACGAATCTTTTAAGTCTAATTAGTACATGATTAGCCATAAGTGCTACAGTAACTAAAATGTGCTAATGATGTATTAATTAGACTCAAAAGATTCGTCTCGTGGTTTGCAGACGGAATCTGAAATTTGTTTTATATTTAGACTACATTTAATACTTTAAATATGTGATTGTACGCGTTAACGTAACTTCTCTCCCAAAAAATTTTCTGGGCCTTACCATGGTAAAAAGATGCCTAATTTTCAGCTCTAAGGCATCAGCCAACTTATCCTGGTTAAGTGGGGGACAAGGGTACTGTTTAGTATGAACTTAAGCTGAGCTACTCCCTCGATTTTATATTAGTAAACTCGTTTCTTTTGGTTAAATGCTTCTATATATCTTTTAAAACTAAATAATTTTATTTTAAGTTATAATAGTTAATATTTAATCAATCGTACCTAATGACTTAATATATTTTTCGTACCACAATTATCTTAGCTCAGATAGTTGAATGGAATGTATCTACCTAGCATATTGTCCTACAACAAGATTTTAATTAAAGAAAATGGTCATTAACCCATATTAATATTATGGTTTATATATATATATAGCTCTAAAGTATTATTATTTTATATAAAATAGAAATTAAGTTCGTGGAGAATGGTCCATATATTGGTCCTCAACCACTTTTTAAAAACGATAAGAGTTGGTGGTGGGGTGACAGTATATTCACCACCACCATAAGAAGTATAGATATGAGTGAAGAGAGAAAGGGAGACAGTTCATGGAAGTCTAGGTTTAAAGATCATCCATGTTTTGACGGTGACATCTCAAGAGACCATGAGGGGGGTCTCACTAAGTCACTGAGAGTGCTCTGGTGACTCAGACGTTGTTAAGTGCCATATGATGTGAGAGGAAGGAGTCTGAGTGGGAGAGTTAGATAAGAGGGACTAGCGTTATATAGAACGAAAATTACTAGGTACAACCTTATGTATATGCTAATGTTGTCTATGCACACGGAATCTCAATCTTTACACACGAATATATTAGAGATCGTTTGGTTGCTGTCCTCGCCTAGAGACGGTTCCTCAGGTAGGTCGATCCGACCACAAGCGACCAAAATTGAACGCTTGAGAACGAAGCCTGAGCCAGACGCAAATACAAGGACATTAAACAAACAACCTCTTACTCCCTCCGTCCAAAAGTAAGAGCGAGATTTACACCCGTGCTACACGGATGGACACGGGGCAATGACACTTAGGATTAACACCCGTGCCCGGCTGGTAGCCATCCAAAGCTAAACTCCATTCTTCATTTCTTCTTCTACTTCTTCTTCGATCGAGAGTGAACCGGCTGGTAAGCAAAGTGCCCTATACCCACACGATAATTAAAACTAGACGTTTTTTTTGCGAGCTAACGATCACAAGCGTCGCCGTGTCCGTCGCCGAACGATAATACTACTACCGATGCACTCCTTTTGCAGGATGAAGATGATAGATTATTTGATTTGTATGGTAGCTATTTTATAATATAAATATAAAATTAATTACTACAAAATTGACATTTCACTTTAGACATGTGAGAGATGATCTATTTTTATATAGAATCATCTTGAAAAAAAACATAGGAGTTTGAGAATATACGTGCAAACATAAATAAATAATTTCTGCAAAAGATAGGACGCTACCACTGATAAGCATGAACCGAGGAGCAATGGACCTTCGCATTATGCTACCGCGTTATTTATTTTTTTTGCAGGTACGTACCCACCAACTTTCCGTAGCCGAAGACAGAGGCGGAACTAGGAACTAATCAAATATGAGCTGAGTTAGCATATACTTTATCATTTATAAAATTTATATGATGAATTAATAAGATATAAGCGAGATTATACAGCTAAGGCTAAGGCTTACCTGCCCTATCCTTGATTCGGCCTCTAGAAGAAAAGACAAGGGAAGATTAAGAATACGTGACTTTTATTTTTCTTTGACATATTGGATCCACGTGTTAGCTAACAAGTCGAAAGAGAAGTTGAAGCTTGGCCCGAAAAGGGGATCGAGGAAAACCGCGGCCATTTCAGCGTGTAGATCTCTGCGTCCAACCCCAGTACTCCTGCGGTCCTGCCCTGAGACAGATGCGCGGGAAAAAAAAAAGGAAAGGCGCGGAGAGCTTGCTAACTCCGACTCGTCAAGGGCCATCTGGAACGCCACGGCAGGCACGATCCGGAGAGGAGAAAAACCGAGGCCGCCTCGGAGGCGCCACGCCGTATATACGGCGCCATTCGTTCGAGCGCAACCGCCGCACGCACGCACGCACTTCTCGGCTAAAAACTCTACTATACATACTAACACGAGCGGCGCGGCGCGGCGCGTCGTCAACCTCGCCCCCTCCGGGTTTCGCCACCAACGCTGCTGCTGCTGCTGCTGCTGCTGCTACTGCTCCACTACAAACTGTTGCTCTTGCCTTTCCCCGTTAATTAGCTTTTAGTAGCTTTCGCAGGTGTGTCTCGTTTGTGTGTTGCAGTCATGTTGGTGTCGTGGCTGTCTGTGGCCTGCAGGCTGCAGGGGGCTGGGCTGAGGAGGCATCTCGTGAGCTGGAGTTGTGAATCTTTTTCACCCAGACACATGGTGCAGACGCACGGACGTACAGCGCAGCGCAGAACGATCAGCGGAGAAAAAGATGAGCGAGCGGTGCGAGTGACAGTACATGCAGCTGCTGTAGGTAGGCGGAGCTAGAAAATTAGTTCATCATTGAAGACATAATACACTAATCTAATTTAATTTTTAGTATCATCTAAGCTGCCTAAATAATATAACAATGGATTTTGTCAGAGGTCATCGGGGTCGGTTGACCCCGGCCATTGTACTGTAGCTCCGTCCCTGTTCCAAGTGCTTATAATCCTGTTTTAGCGTGGCTCGGTTAGGACACTCACAGTAGGAGCTACACCCCTATATGCCACGTAGATAAAACTCCTCCTGAGACCACTTGTTTTACCGTGCAAGCCACATGAAATGGGGCCCACCTCTCTCCTCTCTCTCCCAGCTCGTTCCTCTCTCTCACCGAGTCCCCAGCAGGCAGTAGTTCTCTACTCTCTCTCTTCCAGATCCAACCAGCGCTCGAGGCGGTGGCGGCGGCGGGAGTGGGGCGGGCGTCAGGGCGCCAGGACACGCTGGAACTCAGCGGATGGGCCACGCGGGAGCGCGGAGGGTCACGGGCCGTACCGAACGCCCGGGCGCGGCAGGCGTTGGGGCGCGCTGGTTGCCGAAGCTCGCGACGACGGCAACGGCACGGAGCTCGCGAGGAGGACGATGCTGGTGCGGGAGGGCATGGGTGCTAGGGAACACGACGGGGACGCGAGCTCTCCAGTGCGTCACTCAACGATTCTTTGCTCCTCTCGAGGCAGAGGTGCGCGGCTCTTCACGGGGGTGCGCGGAGCTTCGCTGACCGGCTGAAAAGCAATCTCTCTCCGTCGTGGCGGCTGAGGATCCACGCCACGCAAGCCGACTGTGAATGCCCTTAGGGCATGCACTATGCTCCGACGTGGCGGGTGGCTCTAGCGCACCACGTCAGAGCCGGACTGCCACGTCACCATACACCGCACCCCTGCGGAGGCACGCGTGACCCGCAGAGTCCACGGGAGCTTGGTCAGAAAGCGTCAGAAAAGCATGGGAGAAAGAGAGGTCGCGAGGTCGCCTAGCGCTGCGAGGTTGCCGTAGCTCGCGAGGTCGCCCAGCGCTGCCGACGACCGACGTTGCCCGTCGCCGCCGAGGTCGCCCCGTCGCCGCCTTACCTTCCTCCGCCGCCGCCGGCCTCCTTCCGATGTTGCCCTCCCACGATCCGGAGCCGCCCGGCTTAGATCCGGCGCGTCCGGCTTCCCTTCGCCACTAGGACCACGTGCGCCGAGCTCTCCGCCGCCGGCGCGGGCGAAACGAGAGAGTGTGAAAGAGAGGGCGAAGAGAGAGCAAGCGAAGAGACGTGAGAGAGAGAGGAAAGTGAGGAGAGAGAACACGCCAGAAAAAAGTATGTTTTTGTGGGACCCACGTTAAGCATCTAGCACTCTAAGAGGAGTGGTTTTATTCCACGTGACACTTGGTTTTTTCTTAGAACCACTCCATAAGAATCCTTGCACTGCGTATGCCCTTAGGCAAAGGGCCGGCTTGTTATTAGGACGTGGTCAGGCCAGCTAATTGCAAAGTGACATTGCAGCACAGGCACAGGCACAGCACAACCCCGTGTGTGTGTTTGTGGGTGCGGACCAGTGCCCGTGCGTCGACAGGGGTCAAGGCCGTTACAAATGAAAATGTGCGACAATTTAACAGTGGGTTTTCTTATATTCAGACGCGTGAATATCCGCATAAATTTGTAGATTTCCATTCGCCTAAAATCACGCCTAAATTTTCGGTGCTATGCAATGTATAGCTTGAGTCCATTGTAGTCGCAATTTTGCTGTCATATATTAAATGATTTTATTTTATCTAAGTTTTAATATTTTTCCATGCAATTTCGTAATTGCTCATGTGTCGTAACTTTATTTCATGTTTAGGTTAGAAAAAAATTATTATTCAAGTTTTTTAGAAAAATATTTATAATAATTTGACTTTTTTTAAAAAATAGTAAGTAATATGGGAGCGAGGAGAAGCATTGGATTATCATTCAAGAGGTGAGAAAAGTGTCTATCCTTTTAAGAAAATTTAAGAGGTGAGAAAAGGCATATTGAAATAACGTATTCCGATTCAAATAGCAATACCATACCCAAGTTAATTATTGGAGATGTATGAAACCATATATGTAATTTGGACCACAAAACTGGCATCTAGTCCATCTCACGAGAATGTCCTGAATAATAATCCATTAAACTTGAAGACTGATTGCTCGATCCTGCGGAATGTATATCTGCTTGAGTTATGTATATCTGCTTGAGTTATGTACGCGCATAGCACATTGACAAATGAAGCTAGCGTCTCTAATCTCCAAATTTATTATTAGGCCCCGAAAGTCAAATTTGAGGAGACTTTTTTTTTGTGATTTCAATTACTCTTATTGATTTAAAGCATAAACAAAAATAGCTAGGTGTCCTGTCTTTTGCAGTCTTCTAAATCAAGGATCTAGAATTTAGGGGTGTTTAGTTGGTGAAATAAAAATTTTTACGTGTCACATCAGACGTTTGACCGGATGTCAGAAGGGGTTTTCGGACCACAATGAAAAATGAATTTCACGGCTGGCATGGGAACTGCGAGACGAATCTTTTGAGCCTAATTAATCCATCATTAGCGTATATGGGTTACGGTAGCACTTATGGTTAATCATATACTAATTAGGCTCAAAAGATTCGTCTCACGATTTCTCATATAACTGTGTAATTAGTTTTTCGATTTATCTATATTTAATACTCTATTTAGGTATCCAAAAACTCGATATGATGTTTTCGGGTGAAATTTATTGGGAACTAAATGGGGCCTTAGTTTAATATGGTTCCATCCTAGCTATCAATAATATCCTTCCCATGCATGCAGCCAACAAATATTAACGCGACCGGTATGAATGATTCGATTAATTCTGTTAAAAACTTAGGTGGAATGACACTGTCAATCAATCACAGAGAATAAGATCTTTGATCAAGACTAATGAAGGATCTATACATCTTTACTTCCTTTCCTGATTCATAAAAAATATGCTGCAAAGGACAACAAGCATTGATGCTCTTCGTTTTGGAGTAATGTAGTACTGCTCTGTGTGATAAGGTAAACTGGAAAGATCAAACAGGTTTTTAGGACAGGTGCGAATTAAAGTGAACGCTCAATCAAGATCTGGATGTCTGTACCTACCATCTTGTCTGAAGAATTTGTTTCTTGATTGGCTTGAAAATGTCTTTGTTTTCTTGCAGGACTCAAGTTAAAAACCTGTTAGGCTTTGGTTTATGTGATGAGTAGTAATTGATGTTGCAACCACCAGATATATATCCCAAAAAAAGGGGTGGAGAAGAAGAATGCAGACAAGTGTGACGTTTGTGTAACTTACACAGCACAAACATAGAAATAGATTAATACATAATTAATTAATTATTATTAAAAATATAAAATAGATTAATATAATTTTTAAAACAATATTTAAAATTTTTATAAAAAATATATTAAGTTTACTTAGTAGTTTGGTAAGCGTACGTGACGAACGCGGTCTAAAGACAGTTAGGCAGTTAGTGTCTGTAGGTTGCATTCTGAGATGGGTACTATTGATCAATAGGATGGTGCCACATTGAACTAAAAAATCAGATCATTTATTAAGAAGACCGCAAGAAACCAGTAGCAAATACTAAGTTTCTTTATGCATGGCTGAATGATTCAGTTCAACTGAAATTTTATTTTTTATCCTCCCTACAAATATTGAAACAATAAATGGCAGCTATTTTATATACATATTGGAGATGGTAAGAAGTCACATTTAGTAGAATCAAGAAACAAATTATCTGATCCTCTCTTTTTCGTCCAGTCTCTTTCAGAGCAGCATGCATGCATAACTATATATATATATATATATATATATATATATATATATATATATATATATATATATATATATATATATATATATATATATATATATATATATATGCACCAACAATAAATTAACCATGCGTTTTAGTATTTTAATCTATCAAGTAAACTAATAACCAACAAGAAAAAAAAAGTTAACAACCTTGAATGGCATCTTTCCTCTTTTCAGAAATTAATAAACTAATACTTAATTAACTTGCTTGACAGCCCTACCACTACCTAAAGAGAAGAGCAAAAGTATACAAGTGGGATCACAAACCACAACCACACACACACAAAAAAGAATACCTTTTTTCTCCTTTGCCTTCCCTTGAAGCACATCGCTACTTATGTCCAGACAAATTGGATAAAAGAAACTAGTCATGCTCCCTATCAAGATCATTCACAAATGCACCATATATACATTTAGAGATGCTGCAAATTAACCAATGATTTTTCCTCACATCACCTCATCATTCATCCTATCAGCAATAAGAAAGACCTAAAAAGAACAGAGTTTGTGATACCCCCCATCATGTTTAGCACCGCTAAATTTATGTAAGACTTTGGTTATGTAAATTAATCGTAGCTACAACCGTGTGGCGTGCCACTTAAATTTGTGCATTAGTTTTAATCATTTTGCAACTACAAGATTTGATGGAAAAAAATATGTGTCAAGTTGGCCCAATGTTAATCTCACATGTATACATGCGAAAAGGGTGGCATGATACGTCCACACTTTGCATTGTTCATTAACCCCCCAGAAGAAATTCCTAATGTATATTTTAGTAAGGTAGAGAACCAAGAGGACCCTACATATTTGTTGTATTTTCTCGGGTTGTGGCTATGAGCAAATATGCCAGTAAGTATTAACAAGTGAAATAAACATTTGACACTACAATCTGCGGGGTTGTTTGGATATCTGTTTTTTTTTCACTTCAAAAAAGATATCTGGTTTTGCTAAACTTATATTTTTTTTCAAACAGATTTTAGAGCTTACCAATCTAAAATCCTTTTTACGTCCTCAAAATAAAAATCCTTCTGCACCACCGTACAATAAAACTGTGGATACTTTTTTAGGTAAATGTCAAGAACGAGGATAACGCATTCCTGTTTATATTAAGAAGAAAAAAAAAAGAAGCTAACCTAGTTTACGAGTGAAATCAAGCCCAAAAAACATTACACCTGCATGGTTAATTAAAGGAAAACCTTCAAAACCCACATGGAGACTAAAATAAAAAAAAGGGTTATGCATAATTTCACAAAGAACATATTTGAACGGACTAAATTTACTTCTCTTACTGTTGGCTCCGATTGTTCCCATCAGCCACCACATCATGCACTCTATCAGCAACAAGCCAACAGCAAGAAACGACATGAGGCCATGAGCACTACGTGATACTAGTATGTGATTGATCATGCATGCACAGCCACTAGCAGAAGGGGTTTTCAACACCTATTCATCCATCATTGCTTCCTAGGGCCCGTTCTTCTGCCCCTCTTATAACATTTTTCTTTTTCTGTGTTTACGTTTCCCGAACTGCTTAACAGTGTTTTTTTAATAAAATTTTCTATATGAATGCTTTAAAAAAGCATATCAATCTAGAGGTGTAAGTGGGCCGGTCCGCGAACCCGCTTATAGGTCAATTAAGTGGGTAACCCGGTGGACAACCCGTTTAATTGGGCTATAAGCGGGTTGGCGGGCCTGCCCACTTACACCCTTATATCAATCTATTTTTAATTTTTTACTATTAATTAATTAATTATGTAATAATCTATTATTATATTTTCCACGTCGGACTACTAGTCCTCGGACGAACGCGGCTCTAGCAATGGGCCAACACTTGGAGCAAAGCAAATTAAGCCAAGAAATCAAAAAACTTAAAAAGGCTCTCGTCCAATTGCACTTTCACAGCACAAGAGGTCGATCGGCCGCTAGCTTGTGTTAAGCCTTGCCACTTAGTTTATTCAGAGGTGTGGACCTGTCAGTGTGTGCTGCGCACCTTGACAAGATAAAGATTTCTTTGGATCGTCTTAGCACACCTCATCACGAATTGGTCTTATGACCAATTGACCATCTACCTAGATTTCTAGACCATCCACCTTTTGTCGCCTGCATGGTGTGTAGGAGCAACGAACCTTCACGTGTAAATTTTGATGATGTTATCGTGCAAGATAAGTAAAAAAAAAAAAAGGAAACTGAAGAGGCCTGGGTGCAGGGTAAACACATTCGGTTGTGCGTGTCTCTGGTTGATACAGAGGTAATTTTACGTTAGAAAATATGGTATCTCTCGGTATTTTCACGGGATGGTAAAATACCTGTAAGGTAAGACTCTAGCTGTGAGTGCAAATGTGCCATTTCTAAACTGGATGGATGGGTTTGTTTTTAATTAGCTGAATTCAATCAGTTCCCAGCACTTGTAGGTAGTGGTTGCCCAAGATAATCACAATGTATGTTCTAGATTGGACTGCATATTGGAGGGCAATACATTTTAATCTCTGGAGGCTAGACACGTTGGAACCTAACCCTAGTTGGCGATGAAACTTGTTTAGACGCATATACTTTTCCATGCAGTGCATGCATGCCCTCCAAATCAATCAATTAAGGGTTGGTGCAGACTCCCTTTCTGAAAGAGAAGTTACCTGAATCAAGTTGCTGTTAAGAGCAGAATGAGTGCTGAGGATTTGGATAATTGGCAACCAAATAAGAAATGCTAATCAAGATGGTACTGGTTTTGCATTTGCTAGGATTGCCAGTCTGCATAGCCGAGTGAAAAAGAAGAGATATGTTTACTTTTTTCAGCAGAGGGCAATATAGTGAAAGGAAATGCTCAACCAGACACATACCGCACCAAACAAAGATTCAAACTTCTCAACTTATTTGGAAGATGCTTAAGATTGTAGCCACAAGAACTTGACAGAGGTTGCTTCCAAACGAAAAAAAAAAGGAACCTCTCAACTTGACAGAGGTTCAAACTTGTCAACTTATTTGGAACTGAAATTGCAACCAATGCTCTACGTCTCCCAGAAGCAGCTGTTGAAAGGGGATTCAGGCATGTTACAGTTAGGCACAATTCGGAATGTTCCTGTCATACTTCAGAGTTCCGGAAAAAAAGAACAACTCTGAAGGACCTTCTACAGGCTTTGGCCTTCACAGCTGGATCTAATGCAGGATTATGAATTTTGTTGAATATGTCAGTGAGGCAGTGACCAGTGATAAATTTGTCATAGTGGTAATGTAGATTGTTCTCCTGTGCTGCCTCTTCTTGGCTGCAGACAGTCATTAGGCTTTTTCTTGAGAACATGCTTCACCTCCTCCTCCCTCTTATCTACAAATGAGATTATTGACTTGATAGTAGTTAACCTTGCTGGTCGAGTTACAACCTCTGGTTCATGACGCTCAAGTCCAACCTGGTTATTGTACTTGCTGTATTGACAAAATATTCGGAAGAAGAAAATCAAGAGAGCAAGGACACATGAAAAGCCACAGATGAGGTAGAGGCCCCAGAAACTTGAAAGGCTCAAACGGTTTGAACCAATATCCTTGTCATTTGCACTGCATTCTGTCCCAGTTAACCATTCATCGTGGATCCTTTGAAGATTGCCGTTCTTGGACAGTGTCAAGATTGCTGTTGACAAGTCCTCAGCAAGAGGGGAGTCTCTTGGGAAGGCCTGAAACAGAATAAAGTGAATTAAGAGTATATCCTGGAAAGAAATCCCTAATATACAGTTATAGTCAAGTCACTTACAAATCCCCACCCACTTTTTGTGAAAACCTGGCCAACTGTCTTGAATTTGCAGTATTTTGATAAGAAGATCTCCACGTACGGAAGCTCATCAATTATTGCATCAACACCACCATTTCCTGATCCTAAGTCTAGTGCTCTTGCATAATCTGATGGGCTGTTTAGTGGCACCAAACGGCCCTCGGCAATATTGAGCTCGTCTACAAGGTAGCTTCTTGCAAACGATCCAACTTGGTAGCCAATTGAACTTGAACTCGAGATCAAGCTATCAAGCCCTTGTACCCCTGATGTCAGCTCTTGAACTGTAAGAAGTGATGTCAAGCTTGCTGTATAGCTTGAGTTAATGATGAGCACAACAAATAGCCAGACAAGTAGCACAAATCTACCAAGTGCACTAACTGTGTTCTCTCCTGTGTAAACAGCAAGAATGATATAAATGTGGAGTAGTAAATATCAAAAATACTTTTTGGCTAGTTTCATGTTTATACTTACTGTGCGCGAAAAACATGGTAGAAAAACTAAACCTGAAATGATAAGAACTCTATGAAATTAAATTATAAACGGTAAATTTTGGATCTTGAAGTGAAAAAAGAAAAAGCTGTGACACATATACTAACCAGCACACTGTCATAATTTGCTGCCTTGGGGGTCCACGGAACTCAGTATTAGTGCGATGCTCAAGTACCCAAACAACTGCACCCACAAAAAGGAAGAGAACGCCCAGGACAGACCACATTTGGAAGGTGAATGGTTTTAGAAAAGCCCAAGCATTCGATTCAACCTCCCTTGCTGGGGCTAGAATAATAAGTCCAGATTCTGTGTACGGCTGGGTAAAATCAACAAGTCTTGTTCTATTTGTCACAATCGCAATGTCCCCTATTGCAGCGTCGAAGTACTGAGTGGTACAGAAATAGAAATAAGTAAACCTAGTACAAGTGAAACATGTGACACACTAATCTACAGTAACATCCAGAATTGAATGCTACGAGATGTTACTCACATTGTCAGAAACCTTCTGAACAAGGTCATTGTAACTGGGGTTCTTCAAACCATCTCCAAATAAAATAAAATCGAATGCAACAGGGTAGGGCAACAAGCCTACTGCAGCTTTGAAAACATCAACTGAAAACCCCTTTACTCCATCAGGCCCTTTGTCTTGCATCACAAACTCTTTGTAGCTCGTACGGAGAGGTACCCCAATCCTCAACGGCTTCCCATGAAATGGAAACACCCAACCACGAGGTTTCTCAGCAGTCTGACCAGGCCAGATAACACCATGAAGCTCTATATAGTTTGTTGAAGACTTCAGTGGTTCTGAATGCAACCTTTCCGGGGCAACAACTGAAAGACCAGAAACATTTGACCAATAGCCGATGGTTCTATAACCTGTACCACCAATATTCAGAATATCAAAAGCTGGGTGGATCAAATCCTGTTCCATAGTGAATTGTACCTGGCCAGAAACCCCTGTGAAATTCGTGTGCCAAACTTTCTCCAGTAATTTTTCTCCGTTGTTGAAACTTCTGAGGGAGCCTAACTGAAGGTTACTTCCTTTTGCATCTCGTAAGTTTGGATCAGCAGAAAAAGATACTGCATTCCCTTCACTCAAAAGTTGTTCAACAGCACGAGCAACTATCCATACAGAATCATAAGCACGCATACTGTAAGAACACAAGCATGAATGACCTTCATTCCTGGTCAGATTTCTCCATCTTGAAAGCAACGAATGCTGAATATCAGAATCCGCAACATGTTGCCGAAGCATAATAACCCCCTGAGTAAGCTGCATTCTATCAGAGTTAATATGCTCAGGCGAATCCAACACTGCAGAGAGCCAGTCTGTTGCTATCCATGCATATCCACTACTCATCATTCCCAAAGATTTCGCAGCAGAGAAAACTTCTATACCAGAGTCAGGGTTTACATGGACAACATAGACACGAGACTGCATTTCATTCACATGCATCAACATATCCTCGATGGTAGTCCTTGAAGCACCAGGTGGTAACTTGGCTTTGTAGGCTATTTTGGATTTCCTTTTTGCTAGAGTATCACCTAATGCTGTGATGCCACCTCTACCATAGTCGTCATCAACATAGATGGCAATGACTTCTCTCCATCGATACTGATTGATGATGCTAGCTATAGCATCCATTTGGAAGCAATCACTTGTCGTAGCCCTCACAAAGTAAGGATATTCAAGGGAAGAAAGGGTAGGATCAGATGCTGCAAAGGAGACAAGCGGAACATGGAGTTCATTAGCAGCATGAGAAATGACATGAGCAATGCCTGAAGACTGTGGACCTAATACAGCAACGACATCCTTTGCGAGAAGCTCCAATGCTGCACAAGAAGAACTGTTGTTAATCTCATGCAAGATAAATACACCTTATCACCACTTTAATTTAGTGAAAATAAACAAAAGATAAGTTCTCCACAGAAAAATAAACATAGGAAAACCCTGATTTCTAGGTGTTCTTTATAGATAATAGATAGTATTCACTAGGGATTCAGTTAGCACCCTTTCCATCATATCATGGAAGTAGTCAAGTAGAACTACCTTAACATTGCTCTGGAAATTTACAACCTCTAAGTTCAGCTGAATCTGAATTAGATTAGGAATCAGATCTGACAGGTAGCCACCATAAACTAAAGAATAATAAAGTGCAAAAGTTTCAAAGCCAAATAGACTACTGATTGGGGGTTTGGGTTTTTCAACTATGATTTCTCAGTTCAGGCGAACAGTTGCAGAGGAGAAAGGGCAAATTGCTAACTGCAAACGTGCAGTGAATGTTTACATGCATACCAATGTACGATAGAAACTTGCTTTTATTTCTGAAAAATGAGAATTATGTGTAAATGACAAGCAAATTGGCATGGACACACACCTTCGATGGTTCCAAGAAAGCCGCTGCAATTGGTATCCTGCATTGTAATGCTCAGCTTCGTCCCAGGAAGAACACCTGGATCAGCATTGACATCTGCAACAGCGAGCTCAATAGCCGGCTTCACTGCTCTCCCAATAACCGAATGAAACGTGAACAGCGCACCGATGCGCAGCTCAGCTGGCCTTGAACCATCACCGGTGACATTCTGACCATCAGCCATGGCTCCACTGGCCAAAATGCAGACACACACAGCTAGGGCAGCAAGCAGCGCAGAGGCCATATCCATGAACCAAGGGAAAAGAAAATAATCCAAAACGGCGTCCTAACTCTCTGGACTCTACAAACTGACACGAACACTGTTCTCTACGACCTTCCTGCTCAATCGTCAAGTTGCCAGAGACCAGAGCTGAAAAATGGGGAACAGACTCACATGCTTCAGATTCCTAGAAACGAGTAACACGAGCAAATCAAAGATGAATTGTTTCAGAACAAGAATCAACAGCAATGCTCATTCCCAAGAATCAAGAACCTCCAAACTGCTGGCCGGTAGCCGGTCCGTCTCTTGCTCCACAAAGAGGAAAAAAAAAGCGGCCTTTACCAAGGCCCGCCTACCAACTGCTCGACGAAATGCTCAAGACGATGAAATGGCGAGCGCAGTTACTTCAAAAAAAAAAAATGCCTGTGAAACGAAAAAGATCATGAATTTGTCTCGCGCTTGCCATCGTCCCGATCGACGCCCAGGCGCGCGGAGGCCAGCGGCGCCCGCGGCGGAGACGGCGACGCGAGCTCCGGACTGAGCTGCCGCGCTCGGGCTCTAGATTTGGGGAAGATTTCCCTGGACTGGAGCGAGAGGCTGCCGTCTGATGCGAAGGCGTGTCGTAGGCTCACTCGACTAAAAAAAGGAATGGCTTTGCGCCGTCCTACTCTCCGCTATTGGCTGCCCATGACCTCTTCTGGGATCTCCTTTAAAAGAAATGGTATGGTTTGTCTGGTTTATTTAATGCTAATAAATATAAATATAAATATAAAATATTATTGTTTTGGATAAATATAGATAGAGTTAAAATATATTATAATATAAGATGGAGCGAACAAGATTTAAACTCTATATAAGATTTTTTTATATGACTTTCGAAGAAAAATGATGGAGATATTAAATCCTATGAAATTCTTAAATGGCATAATGCATTTAGATTTTTCATGAAAAGCGTAAGAGCCCTCATCTCACGGAAATTCACTAATGTTCTACCTCTCTCATCCGATTTCCGTGATTTTCATATAGTCTATTTAAATCACTATTTATGTATATTTTGTACTGGTCTTGTTGCGAAAATTATATGTTTTTTCCTCGGTTTCTCAATCTTATGTTTGTAAGGAGCATTTGAAAAATTTATTCCTATGCCCCAAAGTTGAGGTGCCTAAAGTTTGTTGGTATTGTAAATTTGTTCAATAGTTAAGTCAGTTGTTTCTCTTTTACAACTATGTTAACGTCAGATTTTAAACTTAGTAAAAAGGGGAAAGGATTGTTCGATAGAGCTGATGCAAGGCCTAGCCGATAAAGCTAATGGAGAGGCTAGCCGATTCTGGTGAGGTTTCCATAAGTAGATGAAAGACAAGTTTGGTAAAATTGTATTCCATCTCTTCTAGATTTTTACATACCTTGTGTAAATAAGTAAAGTTAGATATTCTTTTTTTCCTTTTGGGAAACCTTGTTTGTAACCGTGTCAAACTGAAACAAATTCTAATGGTATAAATATGTGCACGTAGGGATCTTGTAAAACAACAGTTAAAATATACACGATTTTGACATATCGCCACCCTTAAGAGTAATTTTCAACGAGGTCCTGTTCTTGAGTAGGCCTGCATCGGTTCGATCTCTAACTAAAGAGTGAGCCCTGGTTTGTTTCAGCCAGTAATTATTGTAATATGGATTCTTCAATCAAATTATATAAGTTGGATTATTATAAGTCAGATTGCATGTTCTTATGTGGGATATCTTTCAAACATACTTACACTTTCATGCATACGTGATATGGGATATCTTTCTGACATACTTATACTTTGGTGTCTCCACGTATGGTAACATGCCACGTTTCTAAACCTCTAGCATGAGAAGGTGGGGCAACTTCCGTGTGTATCAACCCCATCCAGTTTTTAGTGGATCAAGTAGAATTCATACTAAATCTGTGTTCGGTAAGTTAACTTACATCCTTTGTTTTTCATGCACACGTTTTTCGAACTGTTAAACGGTGTATTTTTTTAAAAAAAATTTCTATATTTTCTGAACTACTAAACGGTGTATTTTTTGTAAAATTTTTTTATAATAAAGTTGTTTTAAAATTCATATTAATCTATTTTATATTTTTTAATAATTAATTAATCATGTACTAATTTATTATTACTATGTTTTCCGCGCTGGGTAAGTTAACTTATCCCTCGCTTGTTGAACGCGGCCTAAGCAGCAAGAGTAAGGAAAACAAGCTGAAAAAAAATGATTGATAACGCAAAAGGATGATATATCATAATTCAGCCGTACAATCCAGTAATTAACTTCATACATAGGTCAAAATGCAATCCAAACTTATCTCGAACGGAACTATACATCTACAGGAAAACAGGGTACATACAGGTTGCTGCATTTCAGCATTTGATTTACACTCCAAAACGTGACTCTGCGTTGACAAGGTCCCTGCTGAACACCGGGCGCCTCCTCCTACCGTTTCTGGAAGTTCAGGTACTTGATGCCGTAGCCAAAGAGGAAGAAGAAGAGGATGATGTAGCCAAAATGCGCCAGCACAACGTAGCCGAGGAAGTCGTGCTCGTAGCCCATGTTATCCTTCAAGTAATCCTTCACCACCACGGTGGTAGACTGGCCAGGAACCGAGACAACGCGGTCGCTGTCCGCGAACTGCGACGCGATCACCCCATAGATGGTCCAGGAGACCGGGTTGGCCCAGTAGAACCATTTCCACCAAACAGGAATCAGCTGCAAGGGCAAAGTATTTCAGAGTTTATTCCCCTAAAGGCGCAGAATGTTACCTAGTAAGAAAGGAAGTCCTGCAGCATCACAACTTATTTGAAAGCACTTACTGGTCGGGTTATGATGAATCCGGCGAAATTGTTCCATGAGGTGAGCACGAACGAAACAAGAATGCCCGCGAGCATCTCGGAGGGAGTGCATGATATCAACATCATGCTAAACAATGTGAAGTAGGAGAAGGCTCCAATCATAAAGAACATGAAGTAGAAGAACTTGGCTGCCTTCCACTCATAGCCAACCAAGGAATAGATGAGGATGGTATAAAGAGCACCTTGAACTGCGCTATAGCAAAACTCGACAAATCCCTGTGCATATCATTCAGGTTTGAGAGAGAAGCTTCAGTGGATATTTCGGTATGTATACTTTAGTTATTATGTATATGAAATCAGACTACAAAAACCAGAGGTGTGAAAGGTCCACGTAGCTGCATTGAATATCACTAAATTCCACCTACCACCCTAAACTTCGAACTAGGATAGAAAGCCCCTTCTACTTTTGAAATCAGAGTATTTGACCCTGTGGGAGAGTTTTTTCCTCACAATCCAGGTTATGATGATGTACACATATATATTTACTTACTTAGAGCCTAATGAAACAGTCATTTATGATGACAGACAACCAAATTCACTCTCTTAACTAATTGATTAGTTCTTTTCAGCTGTCCTCTGCTGAAAACTTTTTTTTTGGCCTGCTTTGGACTGAGAGATTCTAGCTGGAGAAAGACTAATGTATGCAATGTTCAATGTATCAGTAAATAGCAATTTTACCATCTGAGACATACCATGAGGTAACATATTTTTCTAGTGTAAAGTTTGGTATCTTTAGGGTGGTAAATTTTAAGTTTAAATTTTGGTACCTAGATATCTCAAGGATGGTAAAACTCATCATCAGTAAATGCATAAGCATAAGTTGTAAGGGTGTTCAGAATTTACCTGTCCAAATGCATAGGACAGTGGAGAGTACATCCCTGCTGCCTTTTCACGGTAAAAGACTGTCCTCTCAATTGACACCACAGGCAAAAGTGTGAGCAAACTTGCTGCTCCAAGGAAGAAAACAGCAGCATAGGTGGCTCCAAGTAGATTGTACAGATCAGTCTCGGATTCGCTGTACAGTAAGGAAAGAATTCAACAGATCAGCTAAGATGCATTGCTGTTATGTGTCACTATGAAACTACATTCAGTGAAATAATTGCAATTAGAATAGACGGATAGGTGAAATTTGAATACAAATTAGAACAAAAAGTTGGGGCGTACACATTCTTTCCTTTTCGCCAAAAGAGTGTACCAAACACAAGGCCATAGAGAAGTGTCATCAAATAACGCATAGCATTGTAGGGTGGATCCTTCCAATAAGATCGAAATTGCTTCCATGTATTAGCAACACACTGATTTAGAAAATTCTGGGAATATTTGGTAGGAAAGGAGAGATCCTGCAAGCCTGGAGGTGGAACACTCAACTGCCCAATAAGTTCTTGATTGCTCCTGAAAACATTGATGACATGAAAAATGAACATACTTATTTTGCCTGTTTGACCATTGAAAGAATTTAATCACAACTAATAGGTGTTAAAGCAAGTAAGCAACAAAAAATGTACTACAAAATATTTTTAGAATAATATTGCACACATATTTACCGGTAAAGTGCAGAACTGGCATAAACTTCAGCAAAGTCTATGTTCAGGCGAGCCTCAGCTAAAGTAGAGCTAACTTCCAGCATCCATGTTGCAGGGTTATATCCTTCAGTGATTTTTGGAACCCCTGGAATTGCCTGGAGGAGAATGACATGCATTAGAAGCAAGCAGCCTTTCTTTTTTTAAACAAAAATGCCTCAGATTAAATGCATCTATTCAACTACTCTTACAATACAATGATTTATGAATATCGTCAATGAGAAATATACTAATATTGTTTCTTTTCTAACTATATGTTAGTCAAACTATAATAATATTGTTTCCATGGGATAAAAGTAATATCCCATGCTTTTAATAGACAGCCTTCAATAAATCTTGATTGTTACTTTTCTAATTGTATGTTAGTAAATAAAAAATATAATGGTATAAATACCGTGGATGAGAAATAAACTAATATTGCTTCCATGGGATAAATGTGAACAATTGTATTGGTATCCAAAGTTTAATTGATTATTTCTCAAAAGAACAGATTACTGGTTACAAACAAACCGAAACAGCATTTGGAAACAGAGGGACTACAAAATTGTACATCCAAATCTTAATATAAACAGAGGTAACTATATGAAAGACCAAGGTCATTTTCACATATCAAATTTTAATATACAGCGAGGTAAACAAACATCTATTTGCATATGTTAATGAGTTAAGATTTGGAGGTTTTGATTGCACATATTCTAAAGTGGCATCTATGCCATGCACATACGGTCATGTAAATATCTCTCTGCACATTCTGCATTATTAGAAAGGGCCTACAACACCTTCAAATAGTTGAGCAAAAAAATCCCAACTAATATGCATATTTTCAACTTATAAAAGTAAAGTGCATGTGGGCTACTAATCTCCCATCCAAGTTTGCCTAGTGGAATTTCATGTTTCCACAATAGATATGGAGTATTAACTGATTTTAGGAACATGCATGGTCCATATTACAGTTATCACAGACTGAAATATAGTATCAAAGAGTGTCCACCTCGAAATATTCAACTAGAACGTGGGACTGGAGACCAAGCTGGCCAGCGTATATAACCCGCCCTCCCCTCTTTAGCAACAGAAGCTGAAAAACACAACCATTTTCAGTATAACCTCAGCACTAAAAGGAGAACTAAGAGACAAAGAAACAAGAGCAAAGTAGCAAGGACCTCGTCAAAAGCTTCAAAGATATCAATGCTGGGTTGATGGATTGTGCAAACCACAGTTCGTCCCGTGTTAACTGTATTTCTCACAGTACGCATAACAATTGCTGCAGCTCTAGCATCAAGACCTGAAGTTGGCTCATCCATGAAGATAATTGAAGGATTTGCTACTAGTTCTACAGCAATTGTGAGCCTCTTCCTTTGTTCAGTTGATAGCCCACTAACTCCAGGGAGACCGACTAGAGCATCACGCAATACATCAAGCTCAACTAGTGACATCACTTCCTCCACAAACACCTACAAAGAGTAATTAATTTCATCAGAAATAAGTGTTTTTGACTCTCAAGATAAAAAATGTTGCATCTATTCTTCAATATCATGATTGTGAAGGTGGCCTTTTATATGCTCATATAAAAAAGGTTGACATAACAATGTGGTAGTCTGAAGTTCCTAGGAACTCAAATAATTGCTTGTGTATGGCTGGAAACCAGATATCATACTAGCCTGCACAATCATGTTGGCCCAATTCATAAGTTATAACGTATAACTAGGGATAAATAAGTGGACTAATTAACATTAATAAGCAGTAGACACAATCAACTACAATTCACAGGGGTTTCTGATTTCTTCCAAGCAGCATGCTGAATTACTGAGTTTAAAAAATGGAACCCAACACAAAACTAATAGGAAGTAGGAACATATACCTTCCTAGTGTTCTCATCAACTTCTGAGGAAAGGCGCAACCAAGCAGAAAAAACAAGAGACTCATATACAGTAAGATTTGGTGAATGTATATCAGTTTGCTCACAATAACCACTGATACGAGCAAAAGTTTCTTGCTTTTTAGGGTAACCAGAAAGCTTGATATCTCCTTCAATCATTCCAGTAGTTTTTCTTCCTGCCAGTACATCCATTAGAGTAGTTTTTCCAGCTCCACTGACACCAACTAATGCTGTTAGAACACCTGGTCTGAATGCACCACTAATATCAGATAGTAGTTGGAGGCGGCTTTCTGTGAATCCTTGTGCTTGCATTTCCTAGAAAGAAGAATTTTAAATTTTAAGTCCATACTTGAATTGCACTCCTTTATGCAAGATAGAATTACTAATAACTTAGTCCAATAAATGGTTATCTGATGACAAGTAATTTATCAGCTAGATAAAACATCAATAATCTTTAGTAAAGCTGAATAACTAAGGCTGTGTTCGTTGCCCCCTCTAAGTTAACTTACCCCCCTCGTTTTCCGCATGCACGCTTTCCAAACTGCTAAACGGTGTATTTTTGCAAAAATTTTCTATAGAAAAGCTGTTTAAAAAAATTATATTAATCCATTTTATATTTTTAAAATAATTAATAATTAATTAATCATGTACTAATCCATTGCTACGTTTTCCGTGCTGGGGTAAGTTAACTTACCCCTCTCAAACAAACACGGCCTAACTGTGACAGGGGACACACAAGAACCCCACATCATCACAATCACTATGTACCATTGGATACCAATCCAACGATATAATAAGAAACATCAAATCATTTAATCTAGAATATATGATAAAGGACATCATCAAGTTAATGGATAATTGCAACCCCCTCCCCCCCCCCCCCCCCCCACACACACACACACCAAAACACACAAAATTCCACACTGAGTTCAAGTTTGCTCCCCGTAAAATTTGTTGCAAATACCCCCTCGTAATTCACCTTGGTTTGAGTTTGCTCTCGCTTGTTTCTTGGCCCTGTCCGCATGTGTTATATGACCTAAGTACCTAACATATCTCTTGGTTGACATGGATCCAAACACATCTTTCATAGTGACACAATGTCGCACCGAGCTCATCTTCCCTATCTTGAATCAGCTGAAGAAACCAGGCATTACTGAACCACATGAGGCAAGTGCAACAACTTATCTTCCAACGACCCCAATGTCCAAGAGTGGAGACATCTGACCACCATCACCCAACGACGTGTTCAGCACCATGAGTAGGGATGCCACACTATGTCATCAGGGTTGGCCAACATGAGTAATGACCACTACCCCTATTAGTATTCATAGCAGCATGTGCAGGGTCTACAGCCACAAGAACAGGCGAGCAACGGCCAAGGTGAATTAGGAGGAGGGCATTTGCAGCAAACTGTATTATGGAGGGCAATCTCAAACTCGGTGCCGTTTGTTTTCAATTTTCCCTTAAGTTAAACATCTAGAACCTGGTTCATCTTTCTATAAAACAACAAAACTAACAAAAGCAAGTAGTAATGCAAACTAGAAATGTTAGATTGAGGAAGGAAAATATTGCAAGAGCATGTGGGCTCAAAACTAGTATTCCCACTGTCCCAAAATAACTTCATTTTTTACTCTGCATACATACCAATACAAAAGAATACCCTCCACTTTATCAAATCCCAATACAATTATTCCCTGCTTTATCTATTTCCAATGTATTTATTCATTGCTTTCACAAACTTCAATGCAATAATTACTAAAAAATGAACTTATTTTGGGACAAGCTAGAATCGGTAAAAATGATCTTATTTTGGGATGGAGGTAGGAATAATATCCAAGAAGAATAAAGAGAAATGAAATACTAGTGAAGTATAATGTTGCGATATATTTTAGGATATCAACTTACAGCAGGCATGTCGACATAGTAGTTTACATGGTTGAAAGAAAGTGTAAGAGGCTGGAATGGCAAAACCATTCCTCTCTGGTTTCTCCTGTTTTCTGTTCCATTTGTACCTAAGATAATGATGTGGGTGTAGGATAAATTATGAGATGTAAAAAAACAGATTACTACAATAAATAAACTGTAAGCATCATGATAATAAAATTAGCTACCATGATATATGTATAAAAATCCATTCCATTCATAACATTAATCTAGGGCCCATATGGATTTCATAACATCTCATACGAAATCAAACTAAACATATGTTTCCTTTATGTGAGCTTCATGCTTAATGTTCATCCAAATGGGGCCAGCTGGATGAACAATTTGATACAAATGGAGAGTATACAATAAAAATGATTGAGGACGACATGTGAAACACATTAAATGCTGTATTACCAGATGTACCATCTGACATTTGTTCCTGATTGTCCAACTCATTTTTTTTGGCATCATCAGAAACAACAGCGTTTGAACCACCAAGAGCTGTAAGAGAGAGAATTGAGTAAGCACTAAAGCTAGGCCTTACAAACAAGTGATGATACTTGGTAAGTGAAAAATGCTTACGTCTTAGAAATGTAAGAGCACAAATATAGAGAACGTTAAAAATAATCATAAATCCTATCATGGCTCCAATGGAAAGCCAATATCCCCACTCTTCCGTGAAGTAGCCTCTGGATTGAAGAAAAGCCTTCCCTATTGTTGTTGCATTGATGCTTCTGTCATTGTTTGGCTGCAGTTAAAAAGTGGTATTGTTAAGTGTCTCAAAAAATAGGGGTAGTTGATGTTGAGAATTTATATAAAAAAATGTAGACTCGCAAACAAAACCAATGGCTTTATCTACGCAAAAAATAAAAAATTGTGCATCTAGAAAGAAACGGGTTCTGTTGACAGAAAACTTACAATGGCCCACCTATCGGCAAGGAATTCATTAACTGACAAGGCATTATTGCTATACATCATGGGAGACGTCCAGTAGCCCCATATCCACCATGGTTTAATGTTCTCTGTTTGACATAAATGTCAAAAACGAAATAAGAAACATAAGTCAGTATTCAGACTAGACAAATCGTGGGTCATATGGATAAAATAATTAAAATACACTTCCCACAACTACACACTTACTTCTGGTAATGAGGATTCCTCCAAAGATGAAAACAAGAAGCAGCACAAACATACCAAACGTATTAGCTACCACCATTGATCTTAAAACTGCACCTAGCAACCGGAACAAGCCCAAAGCCATCTGGTGTGTGCAAAAGAATGCTAGATACTGCCTGAAGAACCTGAAATCAGTACACAGATCACAGACAAACTCCTTGAGTCAATCGCTATTAGAAAATTATGTTTGTCAAAAAATATTAAAAATGTTAAACCAAGGCAAGCAAAAGAGAATAGAAAAAACTACCTTCCTGCAGCAGGTGCAAAACCCACGACATAGTATGTCAAAACTATCCAAACAGTTGATTCCATGATGGATAAAGGTACCTTCAGAATAATGTTTGCAAGACCAAATGTCCATGCTGGAAAGAACAGGAAGTCTCTCTGTTTATAGAATATCGGGAGTTTCTTTATAGTCAATTGAAGTTCAGAAAAACCATTGAACATGATTGTAATCAATGAAGCAGTTAAAGCACCAACAAATTTTTGGGTATCAGAAAATTTCTCATGGGGCATCTTTGTTCTGAGAAATAGAGTCATGGTTAAAATTCCAAGGACAAGCAATTGGAAGGCCTTGAATATGAAGAGGAATGAGTTCCGCTTCATTAGCAACCACTCTCTTGACAACACTGCTTTGAGGGACTCGCGGTTAGATAACCCATACTTCTTTGTAGTCAATGCAGCAGGATGTGTCTTAGATTTGTCATAGGGAACTTGCAGCTCTTTCTGGAGCTTTTGCCCGACATGAAATGTCTTGAAATACTGAGCAAACTCTTCAACTGACACGTAACGATAATGATCCTGCTCATGGAACCAGTATTGCTGTTGATCTTTCCTAGAAGTCACCTCTTGAAGAAAGTCGGCCACTCCTTTTCGTTCAGGACACCGGAAACCAGCACGCTCAAAGAATTCAAGGATGTTCTCCCGTGGTCCATGATAGATTATGTAACCTTCTGATATAAGGATGATGTCATCAAATAGAGCATAGGTCTCAGGTGGAGGCTGAAGGAGAGACATCATCACTGTAGAGTTCATCACATGAGTCACTTGTCTGATGTATTTCACAATCTGAAATGTGCTAGAACTATCAAGCCCGGTAGATATTTCATCCATGAACAAAGCTGTTGCTGGTCCAGTGAGCATCTCCCCTTCAACAAAACAATTACAGATGTGCAATCTTAGGATACAAATGTTTCAAGAATGTAATATCAAGATTCGTCATGCAACTGTAAAATTATTGAATGCGCATTCAACATATAAGTCGATATTTATGATGGCAATATCCTGACTCTAATATCAATCAAAATTCACAAAGGCGTAGACCCCACATGGTTATGTCATGTCTAATTACATCCTACTACCCCACAGGTTAAATCCAGGCTCCACCACAGGAGAAATGGAAAACAAGTGACTTCTGAACAATGTGATTCAATACAAATAACCACCAAATATTCAGAAAATCCATTTAACGTGTTTACTTTATAATTATTATGATTTATGATCTTCCCGGCAAAAAAATATTATGATTTATGATGCAGTGATTGAGTAAATTTCGCAGAGAACATGACTAGTTACATCTGATATATTTGTATGTGAAATGCATGCATACCAGTAGTCACACGTTTCTTTTGACCACCAGAAATGCCTCTTATCATAGGACCACCAACAATAGTATCAGCACAGATGTCCAGCCCAAGTGCCTACCAAGATTTATAAACTCAATCAGCACAGAAAATATTGACTGAGAATCCACGCTCGCTTTCATCATAAACAAAAGCATTAAGTTTCCACTTGTGTATCACAGCTGAAGTAAATATATACATGCATATTATTACTTCATGTAAAAAAGATGTACTAGAAAACAGATTCTCACAGATCTCCCTTTAATATTTCAACAAAACAGATGTATAAATTGAGGCTAGAAGGCCTAAATGATGTTGTTTTATCCTGTAAAAAGTTAAACAGTGTTACCTTGAGAACAAGATCTGTGACAATATTGTTCTGTTTCCCTTCTACCACAGTTGCCTTCATCAAAGCATCAATCTCAGGGTCAGGCTTAATGCCTGCATTATGTTCGCGTCTTGCCAATTCTGATAGCATATCATATCTGGCGCCACTTCCAAGACATCGTCTTGAGAAGTCCAATGTCTCTCTTACTGTCATCTCTGGATTGTGCAGATCATGCTGACTGACATATGCACTGGTCCTCTCAGGATAGAACTCAGAAAACGTATGACCACAGTATGTGATCTCACCAGACACCTGTAGCCATTGAGTAATTAGACATGTGGTAGGCCAATATTGTCAGAAATGACTGCATTAAATTAAATAGAAAAAAGGTGTAACCTTGAGATTTTTATCAGGCTTGCCGGTTAGTGCTCGCATAAATGTGCTTTTTCCAGATGATGGAGGCCCAAGAAGAAGAGTCATCCTGACAAAGTAGTTTAATGCAATGATTGTGAAGAACAAGAATAACAGAGGGACAGGGGAAAACATGTGGTTGGAAAGGGTTTTATGAGGTCAGTAGCAAAAGCAATTAGAACCACTGACACGTGTGAGATGGTTCATTTTGTTACTAATGGGGAAAAGGATGGTCAACAGAAGAATAACCATTAGTTATGCACTAGGGATAAATGATGAACAAAAGTGTGTTCATCCTCTTGAGGTTCATTCAACATACTTTGACAAAATTGATACCTTCAGAAATAGGATTGGCAGTCATGATATGTTGATAAAATAAAATGCAAGAATAACTAAATATTTGTGTATTAAACGTTGAGGAAATTCCAGCTAGTCCTCTGTGTAATTCACCACTTTTGGATTTCCGATTTGTCTAATCTTCATAATTCTGAAGACAGGCATATATCTAGATCACATTAAAGCATATTTACACACAAGAAATTGCCCAAAAATATGGGCATTGTGTACTGTAACAGAACACAGTCAATTTGTCAAAAAGATTGGAAACTTATATCGTTTTCACGTAGTACACATATAATAAATATTTTCACACGAGGTTTGTGTGAAAACACATTTCAACAGGCTCTAACATCCATAGTTTTTTTTTTAACAAAACTTGCATACTTTAAGATGCAAATTAAGGGGGAATCTAGCTACGCCCAGGAGTAGCAAATGTCTACTTCTGTGTATAAGATTATATAAGTATATCATGTTAAAACGTTTAGAAAACAAAATTGTGGAAATATGGCCATCCAAATATTTGTACGGCACAAATAATGTTTATGTCTACAATACACATATATGATCATATTTTTACACATTTTTTTCTGTTTCTTACACACACACACACACACACACACACAGAGAGAGAGAGCAATTTTCATGCCATGCTTCAAATCTATTAGCAAGGGAAAAAAAGGTCAAACCACAGAGTAGCCATGTCTACATACCATAGAGATCAGATATGTATTTGTATCATTTAGGAATAGAAAATTAGTAATTTCTAAAAAAAAAATCACAGGTGATTTACTACTAAACTAGTTATAATGTGCCCAGCCATAGTACTTCTGCAACCACCCCTCCAAAAACATAACAGTTCCATTTAATATTCCCAATGATTACGGATTGGATCTCCTAATGTTCTGTAACCGAGCTGCAAAAGATTTTGTAAGTACCTTGATGGCTTGATAATGCCATTAACATCTTTGAGTATCTTAACTGTCCTCTTGTTTGATGAGCCAAATAGGCTAACGAGACCCTGTCATAAACCATACCAAAAAGAAAAAATCTTTGAGCCAGACTGAACAAGCAAGCAACAAACTAACAAGTAGCACTGGTTAGCATCTCATCGAACTTGTGCCATCATTACAACCACGTATTAGCAAAATTGGTCGGGGTGAGCTCCGTAAAAAAACAATTAACGACTCGAGAAAAAAGATCACTACCGATGGATGAACTTTAGAATCGTACTACCAACGAAACGACCGAACAGTTCGTCCTCTACCACAGCGACGGATACGCGGAATGTGCGGGGTGGGGGAAGCACACGAACCGAGGCGAAGGCGAGGCGGAATGGTGCATGGGGGAGCAGAGCTGCAGAGGCTCCACCGGCAGATTGCGCCCGCGCTGCTGCTCCTCGTCCTCCGCCGCCGCCGCGGCGGGCGGCGGCCACCGCCGGAGCGGAGGCTTCCGCCGGCCACCATTACCTAGGGCGGCGACGAGGCCCGAGGGCGTCGCGACGGAGTCGAGGCGGCAGCCAAGGCCCAGGCCCATCATGGCTAGGCAACTACATGGGCCTAATATATGGGCTCGTGTAGGGAACTTGCCCTGTGGATCTTTTTAGCTTAAGCTACAGGCCCACAGCCCTCGTGTGGATATTGCAGGGGCATAAGTCCACTTTAGGTCCCTCATGTTGATGACTAGTTTTAAAACTATCCTTAAACCCAATACCCGAAATGTTGGACCTTGAACTCACGAATCCCGTCTAATACAGGTCCCTGGACAGTATGGAGGTTTCTTTTGCTGGCTAGGATGCCACGTAAACAAAACCACCCCTCCATACTGCCGAGGGGCCACTATTAGACAAGATTGGTGAGTTTGAAGTCTAACATTTCTGGTATTGGGTATTAAGAATGATTTTGAGACTTGGTGTCAAAATGAGCGACCTGAAGTAGACTTATTCTTATTGCAGGTTCGTCGGTGAAACAGGTCTCTGTCTCTTTTTTTTTCTTCCCTTTGTGAGTGTCGTATCAAATTTACCGTTTAACTTCAGGTGAGAAGGGTTTTACAACAAGAGGCGAGTTAAATTTGGGTGAATAGGGCTTCATTAGAAGAGCCTAATGAATTGAGCTACATTACCTTCGTGTTTCTTTTTTTAAGGAAAAATAATTATCTTTTTTATTTCTCTTCACTGATTAAATGTTATTATTTTGTTCTCTTAGAGCATCTAAGGGTCATTTGAAATTGATTCATAAAACTAAATTTTGGTAATTAGGCTAAAAATATTTTTAATAGATTCCTAAGTTTATTAACAACTAGCACATTGCCTATACGTTACAATGAGATTTAATTCTAAAATATATCATAACATGATGTTAAGATCAATTTTTTTTAATGTGTCCTATTTTAGCCGTGTGTGCCTTATCTACCATTTGCATGACACTTTTGGCTTGGTGCACGACCCAACCGAGCATTGATTGAAGGTATCTTTCTGCCTTATCGGCTGGACTTTAATTTGTCGCTTGTGCAAGAATACGTGAGGGGACCCCACTGCAACGAATTCCTTTACGACTACGACGAGGAGGGCTTCCGACGTCGCCGTCTTTTGATCACTTGAGAGTTTTTTTTTCTTCTTCTTTTTCTGTTCGATCGATTGCCGCCGCCCGTTAATTTGGTGTCGTCAAACTATGGCCTGTTTAGTTTCTAAATTTTTCTTTCAAAAACATCACATCAAATTTTTAGACACCTAAATAAAGCATTAAACATAGATAAATTAAAAAACTAATAGCACAATTATAGAAGAAATCTTGAGACGAATCTTTTGAGCCTAATTAGCCCATGATTAACCATAAGTGCTACAATAACCAACATATGCTAATGACGATTAATTAGGCTCAAAAGATTCGTCTCACAGAGGCTAGCCGTGAAATTCGTTTTTTCATTCGTGTCCGAAAACCCCTTCCGACATCTGGTCAAACATTTAACGTGATACTTCTCCCAAAAATTTAAACACAACATATGGCTGGTCACTAGTCAAAGGTCAACAGCACGCCAAAACGTGCTTGACTAAACGAGCCGTGCCAAATAATTACCAGCGTGGCACAATGCACACAAATGCACGCATCCAACACTTACAGGTAGCCGAGGTACATATATCACCTTCATCGGAAGATAATTAATATCAACGGTGGATATGGGCACTACAGTTTCTAGTTGTTTTGGATAATAACAAGTTTTTCTAAATCTATTTTTACCATAATTTTCTATTAAAATATACACAATAAATAAAAAACATTTACTTTATTTTATTAAAATACACTTTATGATTGATGTAGTAATTTAAAACTATATATTTTAAAAATATTAATACTTTAAGTTCACATCCTTATTTAAAATGATAAGAATTATTAAATATGAGGAATTATCATCCACGTTATTTTTCTCTCTTCAAGAATTAAATATCTTGCCAGGTCATCGTGAACGGTATGTGATAAATTATCTAATTCTGCATAGACCATCTGAAGTGAAAGACCGATTCGCATCATCTAGAAACTATTATTAGACCCAACTCCTTAGTGCACACACGACCGATTTATGTCATCCCACACCATCACCATGTCTTGAACTTAGTGTCGGAGCAAGTTCTTGGATGTGAGCCATGTAGTTTCTCTTCTCATTATAACTCAGGTGACGTATTAGCTTTTTGTCTGTTACTAGCTAGCTCTGTTTCCAAAATATACAAAGTTTCAGGGTTGAACTTATAGTGTATTAAACAAGTAGGTGGAATCAAATAGAAGATGTTTTGATTGACCAAAAGAAAAGGGGAAGAACTTAATTAGAAAAACTAAATGGAAATTTTGAAGCAAAATTTGCATGTTAGAAGATGTTGTATTCTAGGAAGCATAGAGTTAATTGTATGTGCTTTATCCTAGTTAAAACATTAGAAAAAACATTTTCTAAAACCATTATTTTAACAACCTCATCTTTTCGTTTATTTTATGCTTATATGCTAAAATTTGAATTTTTAACCTTAAATTTAGAGTTGATTTTGATGTTTTATTTTTCAGCATTGACTTCTAAGTCACTAAGAATACGTATATAAAAATTATATTCATAAATTATTTTTTTGTTTGTAAATATGTCGTTTAGCTATCGTCCCCTAACCACCCGTAGAAAGAATATTCAACGGTGGACACTACGGTCCAAGTCGAGGAAGTGTCGATGGTACAAGAGTCTCGCTCCGGAGTACGAAAGGGAATTCCCGATCTTTACTAGTGTACGCTCCACGACGTCTCGAGTGTGTATTCTATTGCTTTGTTTCAGGTCAGTCCTTTGAAATTGAAGTGGAATTAGTTAGATGATTTTAACATAAACTAATTAATAATCCTGGGTTTTTTAAAAAAATAAAATTCATGCATTGACAAAAGCTGACAGTCTGGGAGCCACAGCACTGCAATTTTTCTGAAGTGAGCTACGGCCAGCCTTGAGCGAGCAGAATAATGTAGGATTCACACGAGTGTTCGAAACCGCCCTATCACAAATCGACCTCTTACGCCACCTTTGCACCCCTCTAATTTACACACGTTTTCTCGTTTTTCTTACACATATTTTCTGAACTATTAAATAATATATTTTTTATAAAAATTTTATATAGAGAAGTTGCTTTAAAATATCATATTAATATATTTTTATTTTTTTAGAACTAATATTTAATTAATTATATATTAGTATATTACTATATTTTCTACGCGGAGTCCTCGAGCGGAACGCAGCCTTTGTCGAGGTAACCAAGAACCAAAAAGTGTACTACTACCAACTTTGTAAAACCAAAATCATATCGACGAAACGCACACGGAGCCGCCAAGCTGGACGCTGATAACGCATACATGTGTGTGTACGTACGTACCTCAACTGTGTTGATGGCGGCGTTGAGCAGCGTGGGCAGCGCGCGCTTGCCGACGTACACGTCCGCCTCGATGTTCAGATGCTCGTACCGCACCTCGATCTGCGGCAGCTCAATCCCAACCCTGCAAAACCCCCGATCAAAAAATTAAGCAAATTAATTAATTCGATCTCGTCGACCGATTTAATGGGTCATAGTCCTCACGTAAATATGATCTCCAGCAAACTATGATATCGAGATATTGCTTGGTTAGTACCGGTCGAGACGGTCCTTGAAGCGGCGGAGGAAGCGCTCGTTGTCGTCCTCGACGGCCTTGAAGACGCGCTCCATCAGCTCGCGGCCCTCGCGCGGGTCCAGGTTCGCGATGTCCACCTCGCCGGCCTTGAGCAGCCCGCCCTCGCCGTCGCCGCCCTCCACCGCCTTCCGGAGGATGCCGCGCCGCATCCGGTCGTACGTCGGCAGCTTCTCCAGCGCCGCCCACCGCAGGTTCTCCTCGTCGTCCCCGGCGTCGCGCCGGCTCGCTGCCGCCGACAGCGTGAAGGGGTCGTCCCCCTCCCGCATCGACCGCGCCAGCGACGCCGCCCCCGACGACAGCCAGCTCCGCCGGCTCGCCGACGGCGTTATCTCCGCCGCCATCGTGCCCTGCCCGGCCCCCCCTCAGCTACTTGATAGTGCTCCTGATCACTTTGCTTGTTATCTGCGGCCGCCGGCCGGCCGGCGATCGAGGCGACCGGCGACGGAGACGCTCGTTCTGATCAGCGTTGCAGGCTGCAGGTAGCTGCGCTTGCGCGGGAGAGGGGTTTATATATATATATATATATATATAGCAGCTGACTAATCAGCAGCAACTACTCGGCATGTGTATGCGACTACCATAAGTACAGGTAAGCACGGAACTGTGGATAGTTTCTTTCCGGATGAGATATCCGCGCCATAGATTTTGGAGGGAAGGTTCGTGTGGGAGGATAATATAAGAGATTTGTTTAAGTCAAACAAAAAGTATCTCGAAATACCAAATCGTTTCTGATCGTTAGACCTAGCAATGCATATCCTACTTAGCTAGATCCAAGAGTAGAAAATGATTTGGTACCTCGAGTTTTTTTTGGACCGAAGCAAATCTCATAATATAATAATTAATTAACGGGGAAGAAATTGCATCAATGCATTCAGGGGCGGAGCTAGAGCGAAATAAATGAAGTTCTTTGAATTAGGTTTAGACACTGCGGATGTCTAATTTAAATTGAGTGAATAAATATATGATAAAATTGATAAATTGTAGCTAATTTTTTTTTCCAATGAGGATTCCTGGAACCCCACTCGATACAAGTAGCTACACCCTGGAATGCATTTTGTTGTGAAACAAGTCAATCAGTCGCACATGGGGCTAGTGACGCAAGTGAGCTAATCCATGAACAAGAATATAGGTCATTTTAGACGGTCTAAATAATTAACCCGTA
Source organism: Oryza brachyantha (assembly GCF_000231095.2). Classification (NCBI taxonomy): domain Eukaryota; kingdom Viridiplantae; phylum Streptophyta; class Magnoliopsida; order Poales; family Poaceae; genus Oryza; species Oryza brachyantha. The sequence goes on along the minus strand of NC_023169.2, from coordinate 12,383,607 downwards.
TAAAAATGATCTATACGTCGATTCACTGATCGGTCCACTTGCATCCCTATGTACAGAGACCTATCGTTACCATAGTTTTAGTGTAAACCACTAATTCAATAAATTGTCGCTTTAGATAAATTACCGTTTGTTTTACTACGGACCACCCAACCCCCCTCCTCTCCTCTCCTCCCATTGTCGTTACCTGCCATATTGTCGTTGATGCTTCGAGTGATCACCGGTTTGAAGCAAAGAGGTAGACAAACAGAGGTCCCAGTTCGCTAAAATATGGGCATGGTGATGGTCATACCTAGTAATTTTAGGCCCAGGTGCTAAACACAAAATTGGGTCTTATATTTTCTGAATATCAATAAATAGGAAGTGTAAATTTTGATGTAAACTGGGCCGTACTTCCTCCTTTGTAAGAAAATTTATTTAAGTCAAACGTACTTATGTTTGGCCAAGTTTATAGAAAAAATATAGAAATATTTTGAATAGAAGACAAATATGCTACGAAGATATATTCAATGTTAGATTTAATAAAACTAAGTTGGTGTTGTGGATGTAGACATATTTGTAAACTTGGCCAAATGTAAGAAAGTTTTAATTTGAAAAAAAAAGTCAAAAATCCTGTAATATGAAATGGAGAGAGTAAATATTCCCTTCATGTAGGATCGTAACAGAGTAAAACACCTACCAGAGAGGGGGTGAATGGTAGGTATATCAAAAACCTAAATCTTTTAGCAGAAATAAAAGATTACCTTAACAAAAACCTTACCAAAGCATCCAGTCGCATTGCGTTTATGCCACCGGTCAGACCAACGTTATGTGGCCAGTCAGACTGCTCGCATACTCTCGGTCAGACGATGCTATGTGGCCGGTCAGACCGCCAGCCCGCCTGCGGTTGGACCATCGGGATTGTGAAAAAACGCCGATCGACAACACTTCAAGATGTAGATTGAATCTCTCGACTTTTATTGATCAACTAGTGCTTACAAAGTGCATATAAAGCACTCCCAACAAAAACTTTCGATTTAATATCGAAATAGAGTCTAAACCCTAATTTTCTCTCACGGATGGCACCAAAAAACTCTCCGGGGGCATACCCCTCGGTACCTATTTATAACCTCGACGTGGCTATGCAAAGCCCACGTATCTAGCACGAACTAGGACTCCCAATCTCGTGGGAAACCTACCCTTATCCATAATCAATCATATATTTATCTCTAATACAACAAATCTTCTCAAATCCGAACTCTATCCGGATTCAACTCCATATCCCATACACACGCAATATCTCCATCGTATGCCATATGGAATCTTCACCAACCACATGCGTTGATCTTTAGGCTAAGTATCCTGCATAATATCTGATCGCCGGACGTCACCTTATCTTCAAGTTGACTCCCGATCTATCACTAGTAAACTCTCCCGAGGCATCAAGACACCTACACATGAATTAAACAAAGAAACTATATTCCGAGACCAAACTATCTCTAACTTGACTCATTATTAGCAAAACAACATTACCCATACATATAGAAACTAACTAGAAGTCAAATTCATGAAAAACAATTCCGAAACCGAAAAGAACACCGAAATCTGAAACTGTTGGGGCTAACCTGCCGATCTGACCGCAGTTGTCTCAAAGGTCTGACCGCCCAGTCAATTATCAAAAAACATTTAACTCGCAAACCACCAATTTGTTCATCACAAAAACTTGTAGATCACTCCTTAATCTTACACTCCATTCCACAATATAAGCATAACCACTTTTTTCTTTGCCCCATAATATAAGGCGTGCATGCAAGTATGTATTAACTAGCACATTTTTCATCATCAAAATATCCAATCACGTTACATGCATGCATACGTACACTTAGGTAATCTAAACGAGAAGATAACTATAACATTTTCTTGGTCTTTGGGTTAGTGGCAGTTGTGCCTAGCTTATATTATGGAACGGAGGGAATATTAACTAGAATTGCACAATCTATTAGGATGGGTATCACCGTGGCTGTGTACCGACTAGACGATAATAGTACCGATGGCTAGAAACAAGAACTAGATACCCTTTTCTAAATAGAGAAAAATTGATGCCCTTGATATTTGGGGGCCATATTTGATCATACACTTCGTACGTTAAGGACATACGAGTGCTTCTACATGGCGAGTAGTCTTAGTTCATCACATACCCACGTAGGAGCCCTAGCAATAGCTTGGACGATGGCGTGCGTACTACATCTGCTGGATTTATCTTGCCATCCAATTTGGTAAAATATGCAATATGATGTTATTTGTGCTACTGTATAGAAATCATAATAAAGCTTTTGCTTGAATTAATGTCAGATAACTAGAAGAGATAATGTTGTTTGATACAACTAGTTTTGAAAGATAGCTGTCGTACTAAGAGAATACGTCCGTACCTATATTAAATTCATATATCTGACGCATCTTGGAATTAATTACTAATTAAGAACGTGTGTACGTAGAAAACCGTTGCTCCTAAATTTGACCTTCTAGATGGATTAGTTTTGACCTTCTAGAATGGTAGGCTTGTTGGTTGTTAATTTGTTATGTCTACTGTCCTGGATTCTAGGACGTAATCAATTTTTTGACTTTTGATTAACTCCTTCCCAGAGAGTATAGGAAGCTTGAGTGTACTGAACACTTCCATCTTGGCCGTTGATCAGTGGTGTACCTATTGATGATGATGATGTGTACAAGAATTAACCGAAATAAAAAAAAACATGTTAGGATTATGGTCATGGGTTTCCTTTCTTAATTCCTCCAACCATGACCTGTTTTGCAGACAATAATATAGTATAACAAGATTTATGGCTTAGACATGGCTAGAAAACCAATAACTCTTTTTAGAAATTCTCCTCGTGTATTTTTTTACACAGCTGTCTTTCGGATTTATGTTTGTCTATTGGTCTTATTAATATATATATATATATAATTATTAATTATTTTGTTTATGTTTGATTTATTACTAAGAAAATTTAAGAGTAACTTATAGTTTTACATATTTGTAACAAATTTAAATAAGATATACAATCAAATATAGATCGAAGGATTAACGACGTCAAATAAAAAACCAGAGAAAGTATGAGAATTTCCGCATATACACCTCAACTATGATAGGACCCACGGCATGCATACCATCTCATTTCCACTGTATTTTAATAGATGTTGTCATTCATTTGTTAACACATATTTGATCCTTATCTTATTTAAAAATTTATATTATTTTATTATGATTAGATCTATTATTGAATATATTTTAATTATAACTTATATTTTTTTATAAATTTACACCATATTTTTAATAAAACAAATAGTTAAATATGTATTAAAAGTAAATGAGTCATATCTTTAAAATACGAGAGAGTATTTTTATATCTCAGCACACTTTCTTGTAAGTTGGAAGTCGGAATTTCCAGGTACGTCTTTGTCTTCTAGAAAGGCTTATTCTACAATTAAGTAGAAGTAACAACGAACAACAGACCGTGACTTAGCTTGCCAACATGAAAATGCAATATCTTGTGACGACCGACGGACCGAGAAGTTAAGAACGGTGAAAATTCTAGTCAAGAAAACAACTACTCACTGTTGAAAGTTCAACAACTTTTAGGCCACTCTTAGGGAGAGTTTATGGATTTAAATCTTATTTTAATAACATGTCATATAGATAAAAATAGTGATGTGATATAAAATCTATGAAGTGAAAGAGTTGAGTTTTATAGGATAACTTGTCGTACAGTCACCTAGACTATAAAACTGCATTGAAACTTCCACTAAAAATAATTTATTTTATCTCTACATATTTAATCAACTCCTATTAATCATCCCGATACAACATTTAAGTAATATATTAGCATATTAAACTGTGAAGTGAAATTTTGTATTGAAAACACTTGTTTCATTTATCCATTCTAATATATTTGGATAATATGGTACCATTAAAAAGCACATAATAAAATCTTACACTGAGAATACCATTGTGTATCTTATAATACTGGCAAAGTTATTGTGTATCTTATAATACTGGCAAAGTTAGTGCTACCATGTTACCACCATGGAAGCTATTTAATTCAGCTCACTCTGACGGCTGGAGATATCGGCACAGGCAGTATTAAACCATAACAGCGTCCTCAAGAAGGGAGAGTGTCACACACGCTACTTTGAAAATAATACTTTAGGTCTATAATTCTAATTGTTTTAAATAAGGATGGTCTTTTAAAACTTTGATTATTATAATTTTTAAATATTTAGTTTGAAAACAGTAAAATAATATGTAAAATAATATGCATAGATGAGTCGTAAAGAGTACTTTAATAATAATAAATATTTAATTATATTTTCTATATATTTAAATAGAAAATCAATCAAAGATATATTTAAAAGACTGTGTCGTCGTCCAAACTGGCATATGGCCCCGAAGGCAATTCAACTTGATGATATCGATCGGTGTAGGGACCAAGGCAAGTGGCAGATGTTTGCTTTCTATATCCCTTTCTTTTTTTTTTTCTCTAGATCACACTCTCTTCAAAGTCACTTGATGCGCTCGCTCATACGAGGGCATGTTCAATAGTAGAACCTTATTATGGGTTTTATCTCAAGCCATGTCAGTAAAAAAAACTCCTCGTACAAAGGACAATATTTCAAGCTGACTCTAGACTAATTAATTTCTCGTTTGCATTCCATCTGGTCAGCGACTATAATTAGAGTCAGCACACATACCAAGCAGATTTTATGGTTGTTTTCTCGTTTTATGCGCCAAGAGTCAATATTTTGCTGACTCCATGCAAACAATCAATTTTCTCTCTCCTATTGTCTCTCTCTTCCACATCAGCTCTCATGCAGCAATAGAGACAACAATTAGAGCTCTTTGTACGTGCCCTGAGGCCGCTTCTTTTCTTTCCTTTCTCCTCCATCCTCACCAGCTATTATTGATTTTTTTAATTTCAGCAAAAATTGTTCAAAATTTATTTCTTCCTATCAGATTTTTTTTTTGAGAAATTGGAGATTTCCCTTCTATGGATCTTATACACAATATTCTTTTATTTCTTAATGGGAGAAACTTATAGTCAGCTTGGCCGCACAACTTGGTATGGGGATAAATACATCTTTCCCAAAATTTTCTAAATCAAATTGAGCAAAATAATAAGAGAAATAATGATCATAGTGTGTTTTAGTGAATTATCACCAAAGAGGAGTGTACCTTAGCATTGCGAAAAGAGCATTTTTTCTATCCTTGAGGAGGTACCATGAGGTACTTTAGTTTTCTATGTAAAATTTTGTATATTCTAGTATCTAGGTACCAAGAGGTAACAAATTTTACAAAGAAAATAATGATACCTCCTAGTACCTTCTTAAGGATCGTAAAATTGCTCTTGCGAAAATGTTGTTAGGCTTTTGACCACATATGGGTCATCTGAGGTATCACACTCTACTTTTGGATAGCTCTGAATTTTGTATAATTTTCTAACCATTTCTGAATATTTTTGAAAATCAAGTAAACAATTTGTAATAGAAACTCTTTCAATAGACAGTTTTAACAAAAATTTGAAAAAAGAAAAGAAAAATTTATGCCGAAAACTTATAATCTATCAATTAAAATTTTAAACATTGTACTAAAACTTATAGACATCTATCCAATTTTTTTACTTTCAATTCAAATTCAAAACCTTCCACTGAAAACTAAAAAAAACTCTACTGAATTATATATTATCCTCGTCTGACCAGCATTTCACATTTTTCCTAGATCAACTTGACGCACGCTTTCTTAGGCCCTTCCTAAAAACTTTTTCTAAAAACATCACATCAAATCTTTAGACATCTAAATAAAGCATTAAATATACACGAATATTAAAATTAATTACATAGTTATGTGGAAAATTGTGAGACGAATCTTTTGAGCCTATTAGTACATGATTAGCCATAAGTGCCACAGTAACCAACATGTGCTAATGATGAATCAATTAGACTCAAAAGATTCGTCTTATGGTTTTCGGTCGGAATCTGAAACTTGTTTTATAATTAGACTATGTTTAATACTTCAAATGTTTGATCATATGTATCGATGTGACATCTCTTCCAAATTTTTTTGCACAGCCTTATCCTCCTCATGGCAAAGTATGACAAGACACATCCAGTGGACGAAACAACCAATCCATCCAAGTTGTTTGTCAATCAGGTAGAACTGACGAGATGATTAGTAGTGTAAAATATTTAATAATGTAAGACGTTTTAGTCTTATCAAAATTCATCAATTGAGAATATATATAATTTATATATATATATGTCTAGATTCATTAGTATTTATATAAATACAAAGCTAGAAAGTCTTATATTGTGAATAGAGGGAGTAGGTTTTTTATGCAAACTAGCTGATGATACAGAACATGGCTATGAAAACATCGGTAGGCGACCCTGTCCTGTTTAACGGTTCCAAAAACTTTTTTTCAAACACATCACATCGATATCTAGACACCTAAATATAGTATATAGTATTAAATATAGATGAAAATTAAAACTAATTATATAGTTACGTAGTAAATCATGAGACGAATCTTTTAAGCCTAATTAGTGTATGATTAACCACAAGTGTTACAGTAATCAACATGTGCTAATGACGGATTAGTTAGACTCAAAATATTTGTCTCACGGTTTCCAATCAGAATCTAAAATTTATTTTATAATTAGACTACGGCCACGTTCGGGTAAGAGGGATATAAGTTAACTTACCTGGCACGGAAAACATAGTAAGTGATTAATTAATTATTAAAAATATAAAATAGATTAATATGATTTTTTAAAATAACTTTCCTATAGAAAATTTTTGCAAAAAATATACCGTTTAGCAGTTCGGAAAACGTGCGCGTGAAAAAAACGAAGAGGCTAAGTTAACTTAGCCTATCTACCGAACGCGGTATATGTACTTTAAATATGTGACCGTACATATCAACGTGAGTCTCCTAAAAATTTTTGGATCTAAACGGGCCTAAGTGCCTAAGTAGTTGATTATTTTGGAACAAATTTTTTTGGCTAAAACACTCACTTATTTTTGGACGACAGCGATTTACCTGTGACTGCATTTCGTACCTTCCTAACAAGACTTGGCGCACTTATTCTCGTCATGTGGTAATAAGCCACACTTTCAAACTGTGTCAAAGTAGGACAACTTCTAGTGCACCAAACAATCAATCTACCAATTGTAAGGGATCATGTAGAACTGACAATCTGACAAGATGCATGATTGGTAGAAAAAGAAAATACCTAAATTCATAAGCACATTTGACTAAATAATACTATATAATACATATTTACATAAATCAAACCAAAAAAAAAAATCCAAGCTCTACCTGCTTTACACTCCAAAACGTGAGTTTGCGTTCACAATCCTGCTGGACACTGCCCTGCCCTGCCCTCTCCTACCGTTTCTGGAAGTTCAGGTACTTGATGCCGTATCCGAAGAGGAAGAAGAAGAGGATGACGTAGCCGAAATGCGCCAGCACAACATACCCTAGGAAGTCGTGCTTGAAGCCCATGTTTTCCTCCAGGTAATCCTTCACCACAACGGAGGTAGACTGGCCAGGAACCGTGACTGTGCGGTCGCTGTCCGCAAACTGCGAAGCAATCACCCCATAGATGGTCCACGAGACTGGATTGGCCCAGTAGAACCATCTCCACCAAACTGGAATCAGCTGCAAAAACAAAATATTTCAGCTCAGAAGTCAGAGCCTAATTACTTAGTATGTTAAGTCCTGTAGCATAACTTTCTCATGAAAAGCACTTACTGGTCGGCTGATAATGAAACCGGCAAAATTGTTCCACATGGAGAGCACGAATGCAACGACAACACTCGCAAGCATTTCGGAAGGAGTGCATGCAATCAACATCATGCTAAACAATGTGAAGTAGGCGAAGGCTCCAACCATAAAGAACACAAAGTAGAAGAACTTATCCGCCTTCCACTCGTAGCCAACCATGGAATAGATGAGGATAGTATAAAGAGCACCTTGAACTGCGCTGTAGCAAAACTCGACAATTCCCTGTATATTTTTTAAGAGAAGCTTCAGTAGATATTTTGGAATATTTAAGACTTCAGTTTGCAAGTATATGATGATAAAAAAATGCATGCTACAAACGCTCACCCACAAAAATCAGAGGTGTGAAAGGTCTATATTAGCTGTGCGCATTAATCGCTACTAAAGTCCACCTCCCTCCCTAAACTATGAACTTGGATACCCAGCCCACTTCTAATTTTGAAGTCAGACCATTTCACCATATGTGGGAGTTTTTCTTAACAGTTCAGGTTATGATGATGTAAATATATATTTAGGGCTTAATGCAGCAGGCAATTATGATGACAGACATACAAATCCAATCTCTTAAATAACTGGTTTATTCTTTTCAGAATGTCTCGTTACCCTACTATCTCAAGTACGAAAATGGAAATAAATTGTCTTCTGCTGTTTAACCATTTCTTTTTGCCTGCTTTGAACTGGGAGATTCTAGCTGGGCAAGACTAATGTATGCCCTGTTCATTATAAAAGTAAATGCTTAAGCATAACTTGTAAGGTGTTCAGAACTTACTTGTCCAAACGCATAGGACAGTGGAGAGTACATCCCTGCTGCCTTTTCACGATAAAAGACTGTCCTCTCAATTGATATCACAGGCAAAAGTGTGAGCAGATTTGCTGCTCCAAGGAAGAAAACGGCAGCATAGGTGGCTCCAAGTAGATTGGACAGATCAGTCACAGACTCTCTGTACATTCAGGAAAGAATTCAACAGATCAGCTAAGAGGCATTAGAGTTATGTGTCATGGTAAAACTACATTTAGTGAAATTTGAATATGATTTAGAACCAAAGTAGGAGCATACACGTTCTTTCCCCTCCGCCAAAAGACTGTACCAAACACAAGACCATAGAGAAGCGTCATCAAATAACGCATAGCATTGTAGGGTGGATTCTTCCAATAAGACCGGAATTGCTTCCATGTATTTGCCAGAGACTGGTTTAGGAAACTCTGGGAATATTTGGTAGGAAACGAGAGATCCTGGAAGCCTGGAGGTGGTATGCTCAACTGCTTAATAAGTTCTTGATTGCTCCTGAACACATTGATGAACATGATGTAAGATCATATGAAAAAGGAACATACTAATTTTGTCTCTTTGACCATTGAAAGAGTTTAATCACAACTAGTAGGTGTTAAAGCAAGCAAGCAATAGAAATTGTACTATAAAATGTTTTTAGAATAATATTGCACACATATTTACCGGTAAAGTGCAGAACTGGCATAAACTTCAGCAAAGTCTATGTTCAGACGAGACTCAGCTAAAGTAGAGCTAACTTCCAGCATCCATGTTGCAGGGTTATATCCTTCTGTGATTTTTGGAACCCCTGGAATTGCCTGGAGGAGAATGACATACATTAGAACTAAGCAATCTTAAATTTTTTTCTCAGAATTAATGCAGTTATCCAAGTACTCTTAATTCCATACATGTTCCCGATGTTTTTGTTATTGGACATTTGTTTTAAGCATTAAGACAGTCTCCGTTAAATCTTGATCATTACTTCTGTAACTATACATTAGTGAGTAAAAAATTCAATGGCATATAAATACCATTGTTGAGAAATATACTAATATTGTTTCCATGGAAGAAATCTTTGTAAGGTGTTCAAAGTTTAGTTGATTAATGAACAAAACAATAGATTGCTGGTTACACATACACACACTCTGAAACAGCATTTTGGAAACAGAGGACTGCAGAATTGTATTACAAATCTTAATACAAACAGACTAACTATATGAAAGACTAAGGTCATTTTCACATTTCAAATCTATATACAGCATATTAAACTAATATCTACTTGCATATCTTAGTGATTTAAAATTTATAATGGCATGAATCTAATTAACCCTTTTTAAAATGGCATCTATGCTATACACAGATACAGTCATGTACACTGAAATTTATCTCTGCACATTTGTGCATTATTAGAAAGGGCCTACAATACCTTCAAATAGCTGACAGATTCCCATCTAATATGCATATTTTCCAATTATAAAAATAAAGTGCACATTTTTGGGCTATGAATACCATCCATGTTTGCCTAGTGAAATTTCATGGTCCACAATAGATGCAGGGCATTAACTGATTTTAGCAGTACAGATAGTCAATATTGTGAATTGGTTATCAGAGACTGAAATATACTATCAAAGACAGTTTACCTCGAAATATTCAACTAGTATGTGTGAATGTAGACCAAGCTGCCCAGCATATATAACCCGTCCTCCCCTCTTTAGCAACAGAAGCTGCAAAATACAACAATTTTTCAGTATAACCTTGCAGCACTAAGGATAAATAACAGATAATGAAACAAGAAGGACCTCGTCAAAAGCCTCAAAGATATCAATGCTGGGTTGATGGATTGTGCAAACCACAGTTCGTCCTGTGTTAACTGTATTTCTCACAGTGCGCATAACAATTGCTGCAGCTCTAGCATCAAGACCTGAAGTTGGCTCATCCATGAAGATAATTGAAGGATTTGCAACTAGCTCTACAGCGATTGTCAGCCTCTTCCTTTGTTCAGTTGACAGCCCACTAACACCAGGGAGACCAACCAGAGCATCACGCAATACATCAAGCTCAACTAGTGACATCACTTCCTCCACAAAAGCCTACACAATGGAATTAATTTCATCAGCAATAATATGTGTTTTCAATTCGCAAGATAAAAATGTTGCAACTGTTCTTCAGTATCATGATTGTCAACAAGGCCTTGTATGTACAAATATAAGAAAATGGACCATGACAGTCGATCAAGTTCCTAGGAACTCAACGAATAATGGCTTGCGTGTGGATAGGATCTCGGTAACACACTAGCCTGCACATTTGTGTTGGACTCTTTAGGTTATAATGCATAGTTAGGGACCATTAAGTAGATTAAATTAATAAGCGGTACACACAATCAACTACAATTCACAGGGTCTTTGATAGCTCCCAAGCATAATCATGGGTTACTGAGTTTATTCAAACAAAACCCACCAGAAAAATAATAACAAGTAGGAACACATACCTTCCTAGTATTCTCATCAACTTCCGAGGAAAGGCGCAACCAAGCAGAAAAAACAAGCGATTCATATACAGTGAGATTTGGTGAATGTATATCAGTTTGTTCACAATAGCCACTGATGCGAGCAAAAGTTTCTTGTTTTTTAGGGTAGCCAGAAAGCTTGATATCTCCCTCAATCATTCCATTAGTCTTTCTTCCTGCTAGTACATCCATTAGAGTGGTCTTTCCAGCTCCACTGACACCAACCAATGCTGTTAGAACACCTGGTCTGAATGCACCGCTAATATCAGATAGTAGTTGGAGGCGGTCTTCTGTGAATCCTTGAGCTTTCATTTCCTACAAAAAGTTAAAATTAAGTCCATACCTGAATTGCACTCCTTTACTCAAGATGAAATTATTAATAACTTACTTTAATAAATCGTTATTGGATGACAAATAATTTATTAGCTACATAAAACATAAATAGTTAATCTTTAATAAGCTAAATAGCCAAGTGCAACAGCACGCACAACAGAGACCCACATCATCACAATCACTATGTATGTTCAATAACCCAATGTATAGTAAGAAAAAAACACCCTGTGAGTCGTATAATCTAGAATATATCCCCTCTATCCCAAAATAACAAATTTGAACTAGAAAGATGGACTTATTTTGGGACGGTTCAAAGTATGATAAAGGACATCATTAAGTTGAAGAATCTTAGAGCCTGCTACAACAGAACTAACAAAAGCAAGTAGTAATGCAAACTTGTAATGCTGAAATGCAAAAAGAAAATACTGCAAGAATATTTGGGCCCAAGTGAAATTAATTAATTGCTAGTAGTAATATTTAAGAAGAATCAAGCGAAACTAATTACCGAGGTATAATGTGTCCTGTATGGTTGTGTAAAAAAGAAGTTGGGATATATTTTCAAGATATCAACTTACAGCAGGCATGTCGACATAGTAGTTTATATGGTTGAAAGAAAGCGAAAGAGGCTGGAATGGCAAAACCATTCCTTTCTGGCTTCTCCTGTTTTCTGTTCCGTCCGTACCTAAGATAGTGATGTGAGTGCAGGATAAATTATGAGATGGTAAAAATACAGATTAGAACAATAAATAAACTACATGATTCATGATACTTGAATTAATGATTATGGAATTTGTATTAGAATTCATCCATAACACAATTTAGGGCCCATTTGGATTTAGAATCTCATAAGAAATCAAACATTTGTTCCTGCTGTTCATCCAAACTTGGCAGCAACATAAACAATTTGATACAGATGGAGAATATAAAACCAGGATTAACTGCTGTATTACCATTGGTAACCTCTGACATTTGTCCCTGATTTCTTGATTCTATGTCCAACTCACTTTTGGTGTCATCATCAGCAACAACAGTGCTTGAACCGCCAATAGCTGTAAAATAAGTGTTGTGTAAGTGCTAGAGCTAAAGGTAGAAACAAGTGATAATACTAGGTAAGTGCAAAGCGCTTACGTCTTAGTAATGTAAGAGCACAAACATAGAGGATGTTAAAAACAATCATAAACCCTATCATGGCTGCAATGGAAAGCCAATACCCCCATTCTTCTGTGAAGTAGCCTTTGGATTTAAGAAATGCTTTCCCTATTGTTGATGCATTGATGCTTGTGTCATTGATTGGCTGCAGTTAAAAAGTGGTATCGTTAATGTCCACAAAAAATTAGAGGTAATGAAATTAGTTGATGTTGGGAATATATATAAAAAATGTAAAATCAAAGGAGAAACCAACAGTTATTTTTCTATACAAAGAAAATACTGTGCTTCTAGAAAGAAAATGGCTGTGTTGACAGAAGCTTACAATAGCCCATCTACTGGCAAGGAATTCATTAACTGATAAGGCACTATTGCTATACATCATGGGAGATGTCCAGTATCCCCATATCCACCATGGTTTAATGTCCCCTGTTAACATAAATGTCAAAAATGAAATAAGAAACATAAGTTAGTATTTATTGCTGGAAAAATAGTAGGTCATATGGACAAACGAATTAAAATACAATTCTCGCAGCTAGCTACTTACGTCTGCTGACGAGAATTCCTCCAAAGAGGAAAACAAGAAGCAGCACAAACATGCCAAATGTATTAGCTACCACCATTGATCTTAAAACTGCACCTAACAACCGGAACAAGGCCAAAGCCATCTGGTGTGTGCAAAAGAATGCTAGAAACTGTCTGAAGAACCTGAAATCAGCAGGCAGATCACAAACCAACCCCTCAAGTCAATCGATAGCAGAAATTTTGTTTATAAAAAAATCTTTAAAATGAGAAACCGAGGCAAGCAAAAGAAAATAAAACAACTACCTTCCTGCAGCAGGTGCAAAACCCACGACATAGTATGTCAACACTATCCAAAGAGATGATTCCATAAGGGATAAAGGAACCTTTAGAATGATGTTTGCAAGTCCATAGGTCCATGCAGGAAAGAACAGGAAGTCTCTTTGTTTGTAGAATATCGGGAGCTTATCTATAGTCAATTGAAGTTCAGCAAATCCGTTGAACATGATTGTAATCAAAGAAGCAGTTAAAGCACCAACAAATTTATTAGTATCGGAAAATTTCTCGTGGGGCATCTTTGTTCTCAAAAATAGAGTCATGGTTATAAATCCGAGGACAAGCAATTGAAAGGCCTTGAATATGAAGAGGAATGAGTTCCGCTTCATCAACAACCATTCTCTTGACATTACTGCTTTGAGGGACTCCCAGCTAGATAACCCATACTTCCTGGTAGTCAATGCAGCAGGATGTGCCTTAGATTTGTCATAGGGAACTTGCAGCTCTTTCTGGAGCTTTTGCCCAACATGAAATGTCTTGAAATGCTGAGCAAACTCTTCAACTGACACGTAACGATAATGATCCTGCTCAAGGAACCAGTACTGCTGTTGATCTTTCCTAGAAGTCACCTCTTGAAGAAAGTCGGCCACTCCTTTCCGTTCAGGGCACCGAAAACCAGTACTCTCAAAGAATTCAAGTATATTTTCCCGTGGTCCATGGTAGACTATGTAACCTTCTGATATAAGAATGATGTCATCGAACAAATCATAGGTCTCAGGTGGAGGCTGCAGAAGAGACATCATCACTGTAGCATTCATGACATGGGTCACTTGTCTGATGTATTTGACAATCTGAAATGTGCTAGAACTATCAAGCCCGGTAGATATTTCATCCATGAACAAAGCTGTTGCTGGTCCAGCAAGCATCTCGCCTGCAACAAAACAATTACAGAACTCCAATCTTAGGATGTAAATATGTCAAGAATGCAATATCAAGATTCGTCATGGAGTTGTAAATTATTGAATACTCAATATTGTCGTGGGTCCACAAGCGTATCGATATTTGTGATCAGCACTACAACCTGACTATAATATCAATCACCGTTCACAAGCATAGACAGCGCTAGGTCTATGTGTTAGTTTGTTACCACTAGGCTCAACTCTCGACATGTTCTCCTTATTGTTTTGAATACTCTATGGTCCATGGGCTAGTGATGAAGTTTTTTTAACGTGAGTTATGTGCACAGGACTTCATGCTTAGTACAGGAGTAATAAAATTATATGGTGAGTCTGGTTAGATTCTTATTCCTACCAGGATCTCATGAACATTTTCTTGGAAATAGTAGTTATCGCGTAGTGAAAAAAGTCTAAAGAGCAAAGCAGTGGCTGAGTTGCCCTGTAGTTTTGGATTTTGTATTTATAGTATATTGACAAATGTAATGATTTAGCTGAAAGGGTAAGGCATGACCCCACATGGTTGTGTCACATCAAATTACGTCCCAGTATTCCCAGTGTGAAATCCAGGCTCCACCACATGAGAAAAGGAACACAGGTGGATTTCTGAATTCTGAACAGTATGATTTGAGGCAAGTAACTATTTGGAAAATTCATCATCCCTAAGTTTAGTTTGTAATTATTATCATAAAGATGTAGTGGCAGTAAATTTCATGGAAAATATGACTAATTACTTCTGGTATATTTAATGTATGTGATCATGCATACCAGTAGTCACACGTTTCTTTTGACCACCAGAAATGCCTCTTATCATAGAACCACCAACAATAATATCGGCACAAATGTCCAGCCCAAGTGCCTGCCAAGATTTATAAACTCAATCAGCACAACAAATATTGACTGAGAATTCATGCTCAGTTTGCAACATAAACAAAAGTATTAACTTTTCACTTGTGTATCACAAATTCATAGTCGAGGTAAATGCATACATGTATATTACTTTCTGGAAAAGAGGTGTACTAGAAAATAGATTCTCACACAACTTCCTTTTAATATTTCAACAAAAGAAGCAGCAGATAGATAAATTGAGGCTAGAAGGTCTAAGGAAAATTATTTTAACATGTAAAAACTAAAAAATTGAATAATGTTACCTTAAGAATAAGATCTGTGACAATATTGTTCTGCTTTCCTTCTACTACAGTTGCCTTCATCAAAGCATCAATCTCAGGGTCAGGTTTAATGCCTGCATTACGTTCCCGTCTTGTTAATTCTGAGAGCATATCGTATCTGGCACCACTTCCAAGGCATCGTCTCGAGAAGTCCAATGTCTCTCTTACTGTCATCTCTGGATTGTGCAGATCATGTTGACTGACGTATGCACTAGTCCTCTCAGGATAGAACTCTGAAAATGTATGACCACAGTAAGTGATCTCGCCAGACACCTGTAGCCATTAAGCGATTAGACATGTGGTAGGGCTATATTGTCAGAAGTGGTTACATTAAACTTAACAAGAAAAATTATAACCTTGAGATTTTTATCAGGCTTGCCGGTTAGTGCTCGCATAAGTGTGCTTTTTCCAGATGATGGAGGCCCAAGAAGAAGAGTCATCCTGACACAAGTAGTTTAATGCAACGATTGTAAAGAACTCTTATTGTCTGTTTTTTGGCTCATCAGCCACAGGCAAAACCTGAATTTTAAATTTTAATTTTATAGTTGATTTTGAGGGGTTTTTTTTCATCGTAGTCTATTATCCAACAATGGCTTTTAAAGCCAGAAATATAACGGTTCCATTTAAGACCGTACATAATAAAGGATTGGATTAAAATGTTCCATAGCTGAGTTTCAAAGAACTGCCAAGTACCTTGACGGCTTGATAATGCCATTAACATCTTTGAGTATCTTAACCGTCCTCTTGTTCGATGAGACAAATTGGCTTATGAGACCCTGTCATAAATAAAGCATAAGAAAACAACTCTGAGCCACAGCAAGTAACGAGTGCAGCCGATATTAAGAACTAGAGTTAGCATCCCATTGGACTTGTATAGTGCCTTTGCAACTTACAGCCACAAATTAGCAAAATCAGAGTCTGGTTCCTCAAAATTTTAACGAATTGAAATAGCAACGGAACTTTGCTAGCTCAGATTAGTAGTACCACACCAACGAAACGCCCGAACAGTATGCTGCGGTGGAAGTATTCCCGGAAATTTTCGATGGCACAAAATCAAAAGCCTACCTAGGGCGTTTTCGCCCACGGAGCAGAGAGGCCCCGGGGGTGGTGCCATCTGCCTCTACGTCGGCAGCAACCGCCGCCGGCCCTGCACCGGAAAAAGTAACCGAGCCGAGGGCTCCTACTGGAGGAGGCGAAGGCGAGGTGGACCGGCCGACGCATGGGAGAGCAGAGCTGCAGAGGAGGCGCCATCGACCGAGCGGGAGACGACGGCTGACCCAGCCGCTCCTCCGCCGCCGCCGCCGCCGCCGCGGACGGGGGCCACGCCGCCATGGCCCCTGGCGAGTGGAGACGTTCCGAAGACCGAGGCCCAAGGCCCATTTTGACTGGGCCGACTTGTCCCCTTCTCTTCTAATGGGCTCCTAATGAACTGGGCCTCTTTATGGGCTCGCGTACGGGCCTCTCATAGTGGCTTTTAGGTGAAGCAACAAGTCTACCTACACCCCTCGTAAACGTTCAAAGGGATGTGTTTCGCACTTTCACATTCTGTGTCTGTCTCTCTCTTATTTTTCTTGAATTTTTTTTTTGTCCTTTCCTAATATATGTATATGTCCGTTGATGTTTCAGTTTGGCGGCTTACTAGGGCCGCGTTTGAATGGAGGAGCTTATCTCTGGCACGAAAAACGTAGTAATAGATTAGTATATGATTAATTAATTATTAATTATTAAAAAAATATAAAATAGATTAATATGATTTTTTAAAACAATTTTTCTATAGAAATTTTTTATAAAAAATACATCTTTTAGCAGTTCGGAAAGCGTGCGTGGGGAAAACGAGGAGTAAGTTAACGTGGAGGGAGGAAACGAAGGCGGCCTAGGACTCTTTCTAGAAGAGATGATAATTTAAGGACTTTTATACGGTTTGAACTAAATCTTGTAAAACTCATGCAAAATTAATTCGGGCTTTAATTTGCAGATTTCTACGTGCTCGATCTGCTTTGTTCGTTCGTTGCAAGCGCGCCAACGCTGAGCGTGCATACGTGATACGTCGTCGTTGGCGATCGGGCTGAGCTGAACGCTGATAACGTATACATGTGTGTACCTCGAGTGTGTTGATGGTGGCGTTGAGCAGCGTGGGCAGCGCGCGCTTGCCGACATACACGTCCGCCTCGATGCTCAGGTGCTCGTACCGCACCTCGATCTGCGGCAGCTCAATCCCAACCCTGCAAAACCCCCCAATCAAAAAATTAAGCAAATTAATTCAATTCCGACCGATTTAACGGATCGTAGTCCTCACGTAAATATGGTCTTCGAAAAACTATGATATCGAGATATTGCTTGATTAGTACCGGTCGAGTCGGTCCTTGAAGCGGCGGAGGAAGCGCTCGTTGTCGTCCTCGACGGCCTTGAAGACGCGCTCCATCAGCTCGCGCCCCTCGCGCGGGTCCAGGTTCGCGATGTCCACCTCGTCGGCCCTGAGCGTCCCGTCGCCGTCGCCGCCGTCCACCGTCTTCCGGAGGAGGCCCCGCCGCATCCGGTCGTACGTCGGCAGCTTCTCCAGCGCCGCCCACCGAAGGTTCTCCTCGTCGTCCCCGGCGTCGCGCCGGCTCGCCGCCGCCGACCGCGTGAAGGGGTCGTCCCCCTCCCGCATCGACCGCGCCAGCGACGCCGCCCCCGACGACAGCCAGCTCCGCCGGCTCGCCGACGGCGTCATCTCCCCCGCCATGTCGCGTCCCCCTCCCCCGCTCGCACACGCGCTGGATAGATCAGCTCCCTAATCTATACCTTGATCACTTCGCAGAGAGTTACCTCCGGCCGCCGGCGATGGGCGGACTCGACGTCGACGCACGTCGTTCGCTAGCTCTGATCGGCTTGTTGGTAGCTAACTTGGCGGGAGAGAGGTTTATATATATATAAGAGCTGCTGATTAATCAGCCGCGACTAGCACGGCGTGCAAGTACTCTGCGTAGTGACCGTACGTGCAGGTCAGCAATTCAGTTAATTCGTGTATAATTTCCGGAAGCTGCAAATTGATCAAGGGAAGGTTCCTGAGCGGGAAGAATTTGGGCAAATGCACGTTGTTGTTAACAGATATAATTATAATTAGCTCGAGTTGACGGACATATAGAAGGTTGAGTGATTAACTTACCGAGGATAAGAGCATCTCCAAGAGAATGCTAATATTTTGCTTTTCAAAAGTTTGTATTGGTTTCATTTAAAAAACATTAGGCATAAAATTTATATCATTCTCTAACAGAAAACTAAAATGAATAACGTGTATTAGGAACGAGTATTCTTGTCCTAAATCTACGACACAAATGATTTAATTTTAGGTATGTGTAAATATTAGGGATGTTTTTAGAAACCTGTTGGAGATATATTTTTTTTGCTCAATTTTCAAATTTTAGTTTTATGGATCAAGTTTAGACATCTCTTGGAGATGCTCTAAGCGTTGAAAGCAAGGAGAAACTTTTCAAAAAAATGGTTTCGAGGGTACTGGAAAGGGTAATTTTAACATTTTGAGAAAGTATAGAAAGATTTACTATAAATTTTTGGTACCTCAAGACATTAAATACCTAAATCTATAAAATTTACATTAAAAATTTAGCACCTCCAGATACTTTTGCAAAAGAACGTTAATTTTCTCTATTGGAAATGGATGAATTAACATTTATGTACTACGTAAGTAGATGAAATTAATACTTTGATTGTATATATGTGCTATAAAAATATATTTCTGATGGAGCATTTAACTTTTTGCCACTCTTATAAATGGCAGATAACATATTTGTCACTCGTTCTTTATGACATGTGGGCCCTTATATACCTATAGCATGTGGGTCCAGTGAAAAATCTGTTATCACCATTTGTAAAGTGGTGAAAAGTTAATTGTTCCTTTCTGGATTTATATATTTCACCAATGTTATTACAAAAATACATAGTTTTATTTTAAAATATGTGGTAGTGTATTTATTAGTATATTTGTTAAATTCATAATGCAAACCTAAGAGTCTAGAGAACTTGTTATTGGTACAATTATTTTTGAAAGACGACGTTGTCGTAGTACGAGATTATTACCTATAAAACTTGGAATGGGATCCTTTGTAGTAGCACACATGCTACTGCGGAGGTGATCAGTCTCGTAAATTTGGACTTGTTTTTAATTGTTGGATCAGAAATAGATGGACTGGATCCGACCACTACAGTACTGCTACGGTATTACTACAGCACCGAAAACTTAATTTTATGACACTGTTGACGGAATTTTTTATACTCATATGAACAGTGTACCTCTGTTCCGGACAGATAAAACCCATCGATCCCATGTTCTAGGATAAATCATCGATCACGCGCATCTTGGATTAATTAAGAACTTACGTGTTCACAGGGGAATCCGCTGTTCTTAAATTTGACCTTCTAGAACGGTAGTATAATATATTGTTCGAGAAAGGAGTTAATTTTTAATTAAGAACAGTAGAATAGTGGCATGTTATTTCTACTGTTCTGGATGCTGACTACGTAATCAAAAAGTTGATGACCTCTTTCCTAGAGACTATAGCGAGTAATCTTGAATGTATTGAAGCACTTCAATATCTTGGCGGCCGTTGATCAGGTGGTATATAAGTATATATATCAGTATATAAAGTAAAAAAAAAAGCATGTTAGGATTAGATCATGGCTTTCTTTTCCAGGGTCTTGTTTTTCGCTTTTGCTTATAAACCAAATTAAATTTTGATTACTATTATAGTTTATTTTTTGTTATTTACATTAGCTAGATTAATAAGAATGAGTATATAAAAGTTTATTTGTAAATTAGTTTTTGTTTATAAATATATCTTAATTTTTTTTCCTCGTGGCGGTGCCTTCGATCCTGGCATGTTTCTCGGATAACACTGTATAAGAAGATAACAGAGAGACTTTGACCAGAAAACCTAGATCGAATAGCTTGCTAGCTGGCATGGCATAGATTCTCAGCACACGCTAATTAACCCAAGTCGTCCAAACTTCCAGGGTCTGCTTCTAGAAGGGCTGCTTGATCCTACGATTGATTAAGGCCTTGTTTAGTTCTAAAAGTTTTTTTCCAAAAATATCACATCAAATTTTTGGACATTTAAATGGAGCATTAAAGATAGATAAAATGAAAAACTAATTGCACAGTTATGTGAGAAATCTGGAGACGAATCTTTTGAGCCTAATTAGTCTATAATTAGCCATAAGTGCTATAGTAACTAACATGTGCTAATGACGTCTTTAATTAGGCTCAAAAAATTCGTCTCGTGGTTTCCAACTGAGCTGTGAAATTCGTTTTTTCATTCGCGTCCGAAAACTCATTCCGATATCCGGTCAAACATTTGATGTGACCTCTTCACCAAAAACTTTTGCCATCTAAAAATGGCCTAAGTAGCAACGAAGAATAGCCAGCTATATAGCAAGTGACTTGTCAACATGGAAAAGCTACTGCGTCAAGCTCCTCGATCATCCGATCCCCTCCAAATCGAACGGAGAACGCTCTCCAAGAAAACACAACTTGTAGCGCTCACCGTTGAAGCTTGAAAGCGACCGAAATGTGTATTTTTGTAATACCGGCCAGCAATATATGTTTTTGACCAACATCGATCGATCGAATGCGTTGAATTGATTCAGCTCACTTTGACGGCTAGAATGCCGTATAGGGAAAATTATAAGCATATCATTATAATTTTATAAAATTAGAGATACGTCATCCTGACCACTCATGCCGGTCCTTCATGTTACTGTGATACCAATGACATATCTCCAACTTTACACAATTATAATGACATGTTTACAAATTTCCGTATGCTACTCGTCTAAAAGACAAAACAGCCGAGGCCTGGGTCAAAGTCACTATAGGACCCCTGACGTTCCAAGTATCACACAATAATGACTAATTTTGAACTAAAATGGTTGCTATATTTTTGGGACAAAGTCAACAAATAGGCTGCGTTCAAAACAGGCTGTTGCAAAAGCTGATTAACAAAATGATAAACGTAATTAGTATATAATTAATTAGTATGAGTCTAACATGCTTATGTGGAGAAGAGAGATGAGTAGTGGACTGTAGTCTTATAGCTAACTTGGACACAAGAACCAAAAAATTATATGAGAGAGATATGTGGATGATAAATAGCTAACTACTATATGAGCGGGCTAAGAAAAAACTATAAGAAGCCTTTTAGCAAGCTTGTTGGCTATATTATTAGCCTTGTTCTTAGCAATTAGAGGTACTTCGTAAGAGGTACTTGTGTTTTACAACAGAAAAAACAAACTATAATATGTTATTGATTATTTTATAGGTATATTGGGGATGGGACAAATAGGCAACTAGTTAACCGGTTATGGATCTTAAATACAAAAGTTAAAAGTTGTCTCTCTTTTTTTAGGATTATCTTCTGATGTTGGTGTGCTCAGGGAAGTGGTTGTTTGTTGTTTGTTTTCTCGGAGAGGGGTGGCGCTAAACTAGGGGTGTGTATGCAACGGTAGTCCCGGTGGTACTGGGACCATCCGAAAATCTAATCCAAGCCATATATATATATATATATATGTAGAAATTGAAAAATAAATCATATGAAGAGAGAAAAGAAGGAAACACTTCCTTAATAATATGTGATGGTGATTTTTTTTGTAATGTTAAAGATGCATTGTATTTTTGGCATGATATCTTTACAGTATTTAAAAAATAAATAAGTTGAACCAACTAAACATAAAATTCTAGATAAGCTAACGTGCTACACATAAGGAGAGAGGGTGGATGGACACACAACTTTTTATATACTATACATATACTTAGCAGTTGCTCCTTGTGAGGTGAAAGTGACCATCCTTTCAATTCATTTTGACTTCTGTTTTATGCCAATCACCAAAAGGGAAAAAGGAAAAGGAACTAATCCAAATGATTGTGTGTATTTCTAGAACCCATTTTGTTATAAATTACCCGAGTGATTTAAAAATTAACACAAATGTGACTATAGTATTATTGTAATAAAATTGATATGTAATTTTAATATAACTAGTATGTAATTTTGGTATAGTTAGAACTACGCTACGCAATGGGTATTTTTTTTATTTGTATGAGTCTAACATGCTAATTATATACTATTTATATTTATAAATACCTGCTAGTTAAATTATAGTTATACTATAGTTACATCCATGTGGATAATTATACTATAGTTATACTCGTGTGGTTTTTAAGAAAAAAAAAATTATCCAGGTGATATATAGGCAGAGCCTTCTAGAAATCATGGCACACTACCTGCTGGATGAAGCAGCTATATATTACCTAGCTCTTGTCACGGAAAATTGTTGTTTTAGAATCTAATGTCAATACAAAATAAGTATGGCCACAATTATTGTTTAGAATATAGGTTTTGTTCATACATGACATTCCCAATCCTTCTGTAGACTCATTTTCAGGTTTAAGTGAAAAAAATTTAAGTGGTCAAAATTATACCTAATTTTTTTTTAAAAAAATGTTCCAATACAGACGCGACACTCTTTAATTTTGTGAGGAAATTAAATGGGTGATTGTTTGAAAAAACCAAACAACATATTAACAAACGAAAAATAATTTGTGGATACAAATTTTATATATATATTATTAACGATCTAAAAGCCAAGACTTGAAAATAAACCTCGATAAAAAAATCCTAAAATAAAGGTTGCAAATTTAATAGTGAAGTACACCGGCAGTCTCGTATGCATATGTCATCTAGGTCCCTGAACTCTCAAAATATATTTTTAGTCCCTGAACTTGTCTGGAGGTGTCATATAGGTCCAACGAGCTCTAACCCGCTCCATCTGCTGACGTGGCATGCCACGGTGGCGTCTACGTGTTGGTGGTGTCACATGAGTCCCACATGTCAGTTTCTCTCTCCTCCTTATTCTTTTCTCTCCCTTCTCATAGGCCCCACCGTGGCATGCCACGTCAGGAGATGGAGCAGGTTAGAACTCGTTGAACCTATATGACACTCCCGGACAACTTCGGGGATCTAAAAATGCATTTTGAAAGTTCAGGGACTTAGATGACACATGCATATAAGTTTAGGGACCGCTGGTGCACTTTCCTCCAAATTTAATTTTGGCCTAATAAGTGTAAGTCTAAGCGAAAAGATACGAGTATAAATATATTAACTTTGTGACTGATATATAATTAACGGAGAAGAATTCTCGTTAGATACCAGGAAAAAGCTTGGAAAGGAAGAAGCGCTCCGCATGCAGTCCAGGTTCACGCGACAGATGACCAGAGAGGGCACTTGAATTCCAAACACATGCTTCTAGAAATTCCACAGTCAGTTTGGTCGACAGATCATCGATTGGTGGTTGTGGCGATTGATTCAAAGTAACTGATAGATATATATACATGCTGATCTTTCGTCTTTGACCACCATGGGTTTACTGCTGCTTTTTTTTCCCTTTGTTTGTTTGCTTGCTAACTTGATGGCGACTCATTAACGCATGCAAAGCTTAAGCATGACAGTATGTTGGTAGAAGATGATTATTAATTTAACGATACGGTGCAAATCGCCTCGTTTCAGTATGATATTTTATTGTTGAAAAGCAGTCAAAAAAGTTGTTTGGATGGGCTCGTGTAACTCGTGTTCACTTGCATCGATCACGTTCGTTCTATGGCAAATTTACTATGAACTTCACGTGTGACTGTCCGTGAGCAGGAGGCCAAACCAACAACAATTGGTTAAGAGCGAGCGAGGCCTAACTGATGTGATTTTTTTTAATCTTAAAATTCTAGCTAAGTTATTGAATGAATTTAACAAACTTATAGAGCCCAAGTCCTACCTGTCCTAGGCTTGGTTGTGCCACCGTCTGTGAGTGCAAATTAAAGAGGAAAATGCAGTAGCTCTTGTCCATCACTGATCCCATAAGTACGTGTTGGCGTGGTACCTCAGCGCACACATTGAACTAACTAACTAACTAGTAGTTCTATTTGACCCCACTGCTATAGAACTTATGTCATGGCTTAATTAGAACAGTTACATATCGCTGATACCCTTATCTTATCACTTATACTTATGTTTTTCAATCTTAACTTAAATTTAGAGTTGATTTTAATTTTTTTCATCGTAAAAAAGTTTATTTTTTAAACATTCGCTTTTAGATCATTCAGAAGATATAAGTAGTTTTGTTTTGTCCTTCGTAAAGCTGAACGATGATCTCTTAAGTTTGTGATGGGTGTATATTTTTGAACCGTTATTAGTATGGTAGGAGCCCAAAGCTATTACTGATGATAATCCTCCCTCCGTCCCAAAATAAACCAATCTTTCACTTTTTATCTTGACTCTTTGTCTTATTTAAAAAAAATTATGATTAATATTTTTATTTTTATTAGATGATAAATCATGAATAGAGTGACTATTTTTTTAATTCTTTAAAAAAATTTAAATGAGACGGATAGTCAAATACTGGACACACAAACCTAAAGTTTGCATTATTATAGGATGGAGGGAGTACATTTATAATGACTCCTAATGGTACACCTCTATAGATGTTGTCAGACATCTCTAACGACTTATACTAAAGAGTTGCTACAAATGATTAACATATCTAGCTATAGCGGCTCATAATGATGAGTCGATATAGATCTCATATCGGTCATCTCTAACATCTCATAATGAAGAGTCATTATAGATTACTAGCTATCATTAACGGATTAATAAGTATGAGTCGATATAGATCTCATATCAGTCATCTCTAACATCTCATAATGAAGAGCCATTATAGAATACTAGCTATCACTAGCGGATTGATAAGACCAACCATGATAAATTATATTACATCTATGTTAGTTCAGTCTAAACTCTCCATCTCTCTATATAACTCTCTGACTCTCCTTGTCTCTCTCGGACGCAGTTCCTCCAACATGCTTTCTACTGTGACCAATTCCTTTGACATGCTTTCCACCAGGATATGGTCACTGACATGACATGTGGGTCCCAGGCCCATATGTTAATGACCATGTCAAAGAGAAGTCTCAATCCCCCCTCTCTCAGCACTCTCCATAACCTCTTCCTACTCTCCATAACCTCTTCCTACTCTCCACTAGTATGTCATCTCACCTAACCATTTTACCTCCCTCCGCTGATGAGGTTGTTGGCGAGCAAACAAATCCAATGGTTGTCGTCTCGGAAAGACTATATCTTGTGGCCCTAAATCGAGGTCATCCTCCCCACCACATGCTCCTCCATCTCATGGACCTCCCCTTTTCATCACCGAGGGAAAGCCCTTTATTGCTACTGTCTTGCCTCACCTCCCTTCTCTCTGCATATGCTGCTGCATTTAGGGTCACACGATCTATCATCACTATGGTAGGTTGAGGAGTCAATTTTTTTTATTATTTCATTTCATTTATAGATTTTTTATATCTCTTATGACTCCTCATCATTTTGAGTAGCTACAGTTATCAGATGTATGCAAGGGGTGAAGAGTCGTCACATATAAATCTCTACATCAATGACCAAAAGTTTTTCACGGCTATATCATCCATCATAGATGACAATTTTGTTGATGAGGGGTTACGTGTCAGGCCCTATAACCCACTCCATCAGATAAACTTATCTTTTATAACTATGCGTCACTGCTTACTGCTTAGGCTAGTCATGGAATAACTAATTAATTATACCCTTTGATCATAGATATTTTGTGGTTAAAATCAAATTTAATCAATTTCCGATCATCAACAACAATTTTGTAGAATGATTGTGTCATGAAGCCATCATACCGTCCATACAGTCCTACGCAAACGTAGGCCGCATTCGTGGGAGTAAAGGGATGTTAGTTATCTGACGTAAAAAACATAGTAATAGATTAGTAAATAATTAATTAATTATTAATTATAAAAAATCTATAGAAAATTTTTATAAAAAATACATGAAATTTGAGAAACATTGCGCGCGGTAATGGAGGGAACGAGGTTAGGAAAGGGGGAGGCGACCGCAACCCTAGTACCTAAGCGGAACTGGGCCTCCCACGACGCTCACCAAACCAGCCCAATTTGGAGAGGCCCAGTCCACTCCTCCATCCCCTCTCGCGGCCGCACGACCGGAGCACGCCCGTGCCGCCGCCTGCTGCTGAGGCCTTCTTCTTCGCGCTCCTCAGCACCACCGGCATCCAATGTCGAGCCGGAGACCCAGAGCACAGAGCGGCGCGCGCCGAGTCCGAAACGGAGTGGATCAGCGGAAACCAGCTCGGAAACCAGCCGCGGATGCATGCATGGGGGGCACGGCGCTATAAAACCAAGCCGGGACAAGCAGAGGGGCGCGAGCGCGATGGCGGCGGTTTCTCCGGACCCTCCGGGCGACCTCGGCGCGCTCGTGTCCGACGCGATCGCGGCGGCGGCCAAGAAGCTGCGCGCCTTCCTCGGCGACGACTACGGCCGGTACGAGTCCGCGCTGCTGGCGCTGGACGTGGTGGAGGCGCAGCTCCGCGTGCTCCCGCTCGGCGGCGGTTGCGGCGGGCGCGGGCGGCGCCGCGAGGAGGAGGAGGAGGACGGCGACGACACCGAGGTGCGCGTGGCGCGCATCGAGTGGAAGCTGCGGATGGACAGTGCCACGAACGAGCTGGAGGACCTCCTGGCGGACATGGAAGCGGCAGTGGAGACGGAGAAGAAGAAGAAGGGGCGGTGGTGGTGGGTGCCGTGGCGGCGTTGCAGGGCGGCGACGGAGGTGGTGGCCGGGTGGCTGGGGTCCGACGCCAAGAACAAGGTCAGGATGGAGCTCGCCATCGGGAGGCTCGCCGGCGTGTACGTACAAGGCGGAGAGCTCTTCGACGACGTACCTGGCCCGTGACGACGACGGAACAGCTGCATTTCGGTGCAATGATGGCGGCGCTCGTCAATCGGACGCCATTGTAGCACGCGACACAGCCGAGACTTCGCCGTCGCCGCTCGGAACGACGTCATCCAGTTAGCGACGAACACTTCGACGAGGGTTTGAACTGAGTTGTAGTTGAGGAAATTAATTTCGTGATAAACTGGTCTCGATACCGAGTGTATTTGTAGCCCGAGGCCACTACGTAGCTACCGGTGTCGGGATAGTCTTAACGCGCGCGCAGATAGAAAACGACACAATCCTCACAAGGGATGGGTTACTGAAACTCTTCAGAAAATTGATCTATCTGAAAGGACACGACCAGCGACGGAAGTATCCCCTTACCCCACAAATGGAAGAGTTTTACTCTATCCTTCTTTTTTACTACGAGGTATTAGTATCGTGAGATACTAAAATTTTCACTTGTGCTATCCACCTCACGATTGAGTTGGTACTAAAACTCCAACGGTTGGTGATGATAAATCGGACAATCACGATTATATGGTACCTCGAGGTGCTAGCTTGGTCGTAGGGTAGATAATACGAGTGAATTATTATTACCTCACAGTACTGATACCTCGCGGTACTAAAGGAAGGACGGAAGTAAAGCTCATGGATGGATGATATTTCCAAATGGAATGAGCAACAGAGTGAAATACATCCGCACTACTGTTACATATCTTCGGAATCCTGCAGCTATTCCAATAGTTGGAATCAGTGGGGTGGGCAAATCAGCTCTTGCAAAATTCATATTCAATGATGGAAATGTCCGGGAGCACTTTGGTGATAAATCTGCATGGGTCTGTATGACTGACAGCATCCGCCAAGTGGACATGATAAAAAAGATCATATGTTCTTTTCATCCTAATTATGACCTCAGTTATAATATGACCACCCTGGAGCATGTCCATATGAAATTTCAGAATGTCATAGAAGGAAAAAAATTCCTCCTGGTACTTGATCATGTATGGGATGAGATGCTTGTGATATGGAATGGTTTAATGGGTCTACTATGCAAGGGAGCACCTGGAAGTGTAGTCTTAGTTACAACTCAATTATATACCTAGCCAAGTTTGTAGGAACTGCAGGCCCTGTAATTTGGATCCATACAAATTGAAGAGTCATGGACACTTCTTAAGAATTATGCATCTCTTGATCCTGGAACAAGACTATCCACAGCCCTGGAACACTACTGGAAAAAGCATTATCACAAGCGGCCGAGAACGGTCTTTCGCAGGCGGGTCAGCCGGTCACTTGTAAGGAAACGACTATGAAGATCACCGATCTTCGCATGCGGGGCTACTGTCCGCCTGTGAAGTTAGTTTTCGTAGGCGGGCTTTGCCTAGTCCGGCCCGCCTATGAAAGTAAGAAACAACCGCCTGCAAAAAAAAATCCGCCTGTGAAGATAGGTAGAATTATTTAAATTTCATAATAATTTGGCTATATATTTAATAATAATTTTCCTGTTAATAGAAATTCTTGCAGGTAGATTATTATCTACATATATTGGAAGATTATCAAACATTTGGTACTGAGAAATGTGCATATATTGCATAACTCCAAAGTGTTGCCAAAATATATATGCTACAATATTTTTGTACATTGTTACTTCAAATACGCCATCTAATTACATTATGGCATAGCATTGTTCCACTCCCGAAGATTCTTGAATTCATCACTTGTTGCTAGGGCACCCTTTGGGTCAAAGAAATCTCCCTTCACATGACAACACTCACGGTGGATGATGTGGCACAGATCACGCTGGATATTTGTGATGCCTATATCGTCAAAGCTTGTTCGATGTTCTAATCTTGGCAACTGCATGCATTGAAAATAAACAAAATATTAGTACCATAAATATGTGAAATTGTTATGTAGTACATAGTATGGAGACTTACATCCTCTGCGTTAGTCCTGTACCTCCCATTGACCCTAAGGAATTTATATGTGTAATACCCGCAAAGGACGGTTCCTCTAGGTTGCTTATGACACTTCAGGACATATCGTAGAAAAAATAGTTAAAATTTTCAATTAGTAAAACAATTGAAATACATTGAGTGAGTGGAGTATTACCGGCCAATAGGTACGAACTAGCAACTTCTCCCTTGTCCGGGTCTGTTCTCCACCCTTGAACTTGTAGTATTGGTACGCACTGTATGGGTGTCGTACCGTCTCACATTAAGAAGGATAGTTATTTATAATACATTCACATAAAAATGCAAGAGTCAGAATCACTTACTATTGTAAGATTGTTAGAAATTCTTTGTATTGCTGGTAGCTGTAATCAAGAGGGTCCAAGACTACCACAGTTCCGTCTTTAGGGTGGATGAGTAAACAGATATAATGATTGTTACATATTAACAACAATATAGTTAGTTAGTACCAGCTAAAATAGGACAATGTACAAAAGAAATGTACCAAACTTACTTGAAATTGTAAGCAGCCATGATGACTCTCTTATTTTGAAAGGGCAAGAAGGCTCGTCCAATGTACTGTGCGACAGTAATCAATATCTCCTTGTGCAAGCCTTTCTTGTATTCAGCTATCTGTTTTGTAGTCTTCCCCTTGAGCTGGTCCGACCTAGGTGCTAGACTCACAGTATGCTGTGTTTGACAGATCCAAGTTGGATCCAAGAAGCCGATAGGTTCTTTTTTTTTCTTAGCATCCATGTATTGCCTCCCACAGAAGAAGTTTGTTAGAAACAATCTCATGGATGTGTATTGTATATATTTTTCATGTAATTAATTAAAGTTCATACTCACATGCACCAGACAGCAACATAGTTGACGTCCATCTTATCCCGCCGATATATGGCATGGAGATCTGCAAAATCTAGCCATGCGTAACCTTCGGCGCCAAAACAATCTGCCGGTGATTAAGCTGTTATATTGCCCAAGCCTTTCTTGTTGGCTTCCATGTAGAAGGTATGTAATCTTCTCATCTCCCATGGTCCCTCGTTTAGTGCCCAATCCGGCAAGAGTGCTTTCCTGTGTTCGTATTTGTCCGGGCAATCATCAGTTGGGCAGTATTTTGGCCCGGCTAGTTCAGCGGCCTTCTTGGAGTCATCATCTTTGAGTTTGGCCCGGCGGAACGTAGGACTTACCCCTCCATCGGAGATTGAAACGATGCAGTCCCACGTTAGGTGCCAAGTTCCGCCGGAGTTGAAACCTCAGTTAGGAGGGTGGCGATGCGCCGAGAGTAATTGATCTATTGATTGATGTAGATGATTTACAATGACCCTGGACATACATATTTATACCCTCGGTGGACGCTAGGCCGTATTGGACACGACATACAACTCCTAATAGATAAAAAGAAATAACAAACTAGTCCTATATGGACTCTATCTCCAACTACTACTAGATAAAACGCACACAAGTCCCGATCGGACTCTAATCTCTTAGCGATAAAATCCTAACTAACTCTAACTACTAGATAAAATTACGCCGCCAAGCCTTGGTCTTCACGATTCTCTGTTGAATTTGAACTCTTTCGGATAAAATTTCTAGCGGCGATTGCACCCTTCTCTATCCAAATCCAATACGGAAATTTACCAAATGTTGGTGTTAACAGTACTGTGTCGCTAACGTAGTCTACCCCATCCCCTCCATCACGACGCACCGGTGATCGGTTGAGTAGGTCTCTGAAACCATCATCCTCGTGAAGTCCTGCATCGGGAGAGAGCGAATAAAGATTTTGGAAAGCGCTCCACGCTACTACTTGTTATTCGTCCACAAAGGCTTGTCTTACTCGTCGATCAGTTGCGTCTCGCCGTTGTCGATATCGCCTAATCCTCCTCCTCAAACAACCTTCGGTACAAATTAATTACGTTTAATATAGTATTGTTTCTGTTTAATATATTCGTGTGTAGCTCTTTCGACTTTCGTATACATGTTTAGATTAAATCTCGTTAATCTGTTCATGTTGGTTGATCCATGTGTTGCCATGCTTTCATTATACAATATCATGATTTATTTAAGTAATAGATTAAATGTCACGCCCTGAGTTTATCCTAAGCCTTAATTCGTAAAAGAAATTCGTAAATAATAATTAGCTTAATTAACTCAGGAAAAATCCCTCTAAAGAGATTAATTTAATTAAATCGAGGTTCGCAAATCGATTAACTGGATTTAAACTCAAATTGCAGAAGTATAAAATTTGGCCAAACAAATTAATTTAAAATTCGGCAAAAGTGAACCTTTCCTTTTTTTTCCCTCTTTTTTCTTTCTTTTTCCCTTCCTTCTCAAATTGGGCCGAAGTCCAATTTTCCTGCTCCCTCTTTTTCTTTTTCCTTTCTCTTTTCCCCTCTCCCTTCCTGGGCCGACCCAGCCAAGCCGGCCCACCTCTCCCTCCAGGCCGGCCCAACCGCGCCGGCCTTCCCGCCCGCGCGCGCCTCCCCTTCCCCCTCCGCCTGAGCCGCCAGCCGCTCGGCCCAGCCGGTCGGCCCAGCGCGCCCGCACCGCGCGAAGTCCGTGCCGCCTCCCCGCGCTGGTCGAGTCTGCACCGCCGCCGAGTCCGTCGGCCGCCGCAACCGCCGCCCCGTCCTTCGCCCGAGCCGAACTCCCTCAACGGCCGTCCCCGCCCTAGCCGCGCCACCCCCCACTATAAATCCTCCTCGCCCAAGCACCGTCGCCGTTTTTCCCCTCGCTCGTGCGCCATCGATCCTTCGCCGCCGTCGACCGAACCCGCCGTCGGACGCCGCAAGTCGCCGCCCGTCCGCGTCACCGCCTCCGCCTCGAACTCGCCGACCCTCTGCCAGCCTTCACCGCCGCAGGTGGGCACCTCAGCGCCCTTCGCCACCCCTCCGCTCCCTTCGCCACCGCATCCGATCTCGCCGTCGGATGCCGCTCGTCGCCGTCCATCCGCGTCACCCCTGCCGCCTCGCCGTCGCCAACCCTCCGC
Organism: Oryza brachyantha; assembly: GCF_000231095.2. Classification (NCBI taxonomy): domain Eukaryota; kingdom Viridiplantae; phylum Streptophyta; class Magnoliopsida; order Poales; family Poaceae; genus Oryza; species Oryza brachyantha. Next base: position 12,351,377 of record NC_023169.2, on the reverse strand, counting down.
CGCTTTCGCCTTCGCCGGTGAGCAACCCCACTCCCCTCTCTCTCCTCGTCCTTCCCCTTCGGTCGTTGTCGCTGGCCCGCGTGCCGTCGCCGCGCGCGCACACCGTAGGTCGCCGCCTCCGCGCCGACCGGGCGCCGTCTCCACCGCCACGCGGTCACCGTGTCGTCACCGCCAGCACCCGTCGCTGCCTATCGTCGTCGCGTGTCGTAGCCCTGTCGCGCGCCGCGGTGCGTCACGCCACCGTGCGTCGTGCGTCGTCGCCGCCGCGCCGCGCCGTCACACCCGTCGTCGCCGTGTCGTCGCGCCGTCGCCGTCGCGCCGTGCGCCACCGCTGTCGCCGCCCGCCAGTCGGCGCCACCGGCCGAGCATCTCCCCTGCCCACTCCCCTACTCTCTCTCTATCCCACCCGTCGGCCACACCTCCTCTTCCCTCCCTCTCTCCCGACCGACGGGTCCCACCCGTCAGCCGCCGGTCGCCCCCTTCCTCTCTCTCTCCTCCCCGGGACCCACCTGTCATCCACCCGCCACCCCTCTCTCTCACAGATAGGTGGACCCCATCTGTCGGCGTGCCACCTCCCCTCCGCTGATGTCAGCGCCCCATTTAATTGCGCAATAATTGATTTAGGACTTTTCTGTTTAGTTAAAAACCCAGAAAACTTCTAAAATTCGTAAGTAATTCATCTAGTCTCCGTTTAGGTCCATTCAAGTTTCATTAAATCCAAAAAAATACCAAGAATCCATTAAAAATAGTTTCTTTCTCTGTTTCAGTAGTTTCATAGTCTGTTTTTGTTTGTTTTGTCTTGTTTGTCGTAGGTTTTGACCCCGTCGCAGCGCCGTTCGTTCTCGAAGTCGTCGCCGAAGTTCCTCGTGGGTCTAAGCAAGGCAAGTGACACCCTTCTTTGATTATATTGACCCGTTGTTTATAAAATTCCCCGCTTTTACATTCAAACATGTATTGTATTCAAATGTATTTACTTTATTTATCTATTGGGCATTTACCTTTATATCCGTTGATTCCCATTTATTATTGTTATCCCAGGGTTAATTTGACGAGAAATAGGCTTAGGCAATGCTTAGCCATGCTTAGTCTAACTAGCTCACCAATTATCATTTAATTATTGATTAGACTTTGATAGACCTTTAATGGTTGTGATCATGATTAATCTCCCGATGTGGATTAATAACAACTAAAATATTGCTTATGGTGGGCTGTGGGTGCATGGTTTTGATCGTGCCCATGGCAATTAAGGACCTGTTCTCAGGAAACCCTGGAAGTCTTACATATACTAACCACAAGCCAGAATGGGCAACGGTGAGACTCATAATCTAGTTTGTCCCTATTCGACGTACCAAGGCAAGGGTGAGCGTGATGGAGTATGGACGTGCAATCATGGTGTAACGAAAGCCTCTGCTGCTTCCGGATTCACCAAGGCACAAGAGGGGACTGCCCGACTTGGTGTAAAGGAGGGGGTGAAACCTGAAGTGCTGTGCGATTGTCTAGGAAGGGTTAGGTGAAAGGTCTTAATCATGGTTTCCATACTGAGGTATCGTGGTGATACGTTGGGGCATGGTAGCATGCTTGGGAGCCATGTCTTGTGGGTAAAGTTGTACACCTCTGCAGAGTAAAACTATTCGAATAGCCGTGCCCGCGGTTATTGGGCGAACTGACAGATTCTTTGGGATTAGTGAACCTTTTAAATAACTTGATTAATCTTGGAACCGGTTTGACCCTGCGCGACGTGGTGTAATGTTGGCAGTGGTTTGGGTCTGTAGCAACGTGGTTTAACGTTGGACAGAGGGTTGACTCTGTTGCAGTGTGGTGTAACGCTGGACAATGGTTTGAGCCTGTTGCAACGTGGTGTAACGTTGGACAGTAGATGATTATTTTAGATTTTACTTTACTTTTATTTCAGTCTATTTTATCTACTGTTCTGCTAAATTACTGTCGCTTTATGCAAGTTAACCTTAGCCTATCCTTGTTACCCTATTGCATTCATTATTTCCCTCTCTTGGGTGTTACTTGTTGAGTACGGTGGTTTGTACTCAGTCTTGCTTAATTTTTTCCCACCAAAGCAAGTGCCAGAGTCTAAGTCAGAAGGTTGTTCCAAAGGTTGAAGTGAGGTTCAGTCCGCCGTCGAGAATGCATGTAGTGTGGAGCCGTCTTCGCCAGCTGAAGCTGAAGATTAGATGGTCTAGTCTTATTTTTCTTTTCCGCTGCATTTCGATAGATAACTATTTTTAAGTCGTGGAACTGTGTATTAATTTATCATAGTGTGTACTCGGGCTGATTCCTGGACCGAGATTAATGCATGCTATTGTTCAGAAATTTGGTGTAAATTTCTGAGCGTGACATTAAATCATTGTGTGCTTATATTTTTAACAATCTAAAAACCTTATTATAGGCCCTCGATTTTTCGATGGCTGGTTTTACTGATGTACTAAGGCCAAATTCACCGGTGTGCACTTCAAGAGATCACAAATCAGGGTCACTCTGTGGCTAACGGCTATGAAATGATTGTAGGTTAGTACTGGCAAACCTGAAGGGGTTCTAACTGTTGAACAACCGAAATAATTCGAGTAAGCCATTACTATGTTTGTAGGAGGCATTTTTAGTGTTCTTGGTGATCTCCTTATAGAGTCATATATGCATATCTTGATCCATGTGTTGCCATGCTTTTATTATACAATATCATGATTTATTTAAGTAATAGATTAAATCATTGTGTGCTTATATTTTCAACATAAACTAATCTGGAAGACGAGAGCTCCCACAAACATCAAATTCTTCATGTGGGTGATGCAGAAGGAGAAATGCCTGAGGCCATGTACGGTTGTTGTCTATTTAATATATACAACTAAATAGACAATTTGTATAATAGGTTGTCTATTTGATTGTCTATAGTATATTTAATGAGATTTGCTCTGGTCCAATAAAAAATACCTCGAGGTACCGGTACCTCGAGGTACCAAATCATTTCTCACCATTGAATCTGCCTGAGTAGGATGTGCGCTGTTACATCCAACGATAAGAAATTATTTAGTACCGCGAGGTACCGGTACCTTAAGATACTTTTTGTTAGACTGAAGCAAATCTCATATTTAATATTTTATTATTTATGTTTTGTATTTGTTAATGCAACCAATGCATGAAGTATTTCTCTAGAAAAATATTGCATGCAACTTAGGAGCACGTGTCCAAGTAGTAGACGAACAAAGGGTAGACGATAAAAAGACGGCGATGATTTTTCTTGAGTTAATGATGCCACCTAAAATGATTAATCTGACATGGATGTATATAGATGACTGTTAACATGGCCTGATGTTGGACAACCTTTGGAAGCGGGGATGGCCGGGCCAGCAGGCGTGTACGTTATGCTGGAACAGAGATGAAGACTGTCGTCACCTAATGGTGGGCTGCTCTTACGCAAATCAGGTTTGGGAATTGGTCAGGACATGGGCAGGAATTCACTTTCAGCTGCCGGCAGAGACGTGTCAAAACCTAAGCGATTGGTGGCTGAAGACAAGGAAACGGTTTCGGAAAATGCTAGCGAAATGCCCCGGTGTTTAATCAAGCCTGCAGGACTGTCGTAGGACTGTTTGGCGATATCAAAGAGGAATCGCGGTGTGGACTGCAGCGGAATTCCTCAGAGTCCCAGAAGGGATAGGCTGATAGCCTCCCGGTAACCTCTCTATTTTTTTTCCCTGTCACATCTAAATACTAATTAGAAGTATTAAATATAGACTATTAATGAAACCTAATCGTATTTTGGACTATTTCGCGAGACGAATCTATTGAGCCTAATTAGTCCATAATTAGTGAATGTGATGCTACAGTAAACATTTGCTAATCGTGACTTAATTAGGCTTAAAAAATTTGTCTAATGAAATAACATATATTTATGCAATTAGTTTTGTTATCCGTCTATATTTAATACTCCTAATTAACGTTCAAACATTCGATGTGACAAGAGACTAAAAAAATCCTTGGATCTAAACAGCCACTTGGTTAGCTGTTTTTTTAAGAGTATTTTTCTCATCCTTGAGTAGGTACCATAAGATACCATTGTTTTCTATATAAAATTTGGTACCTCAGAAGATACCAAATTTTGAGTTTTACTCTCATCCTTCCTTTTGTACCTCGAGGTACCAGTATCTCGCGGTAACAAATCGTTTTCGATCATTGGATCTAACAGTGCACATTCTACTTAGCTAGATCCAATAGTGAGAAATATCCAATAGTGAGAAATGATTTGGTACCTCGAGTTACCGGTACCTCGAGGTAAAAAAGAAGGATGGAAGTAAAACTCACTAAATTTTACATAGAAAACAGTAATATCTCATGATATATTCTCAAGGATGGAAAAATTACTCTTTTTTTAATAAAGGAAGCTTTTATTGATTTTAAATGATTACATCAAGATGATACAATCATTCGAAAACCACTTTGTGCTTTGGACACTGCTCTGTATATTGTGCATTCTATTCTAATGAAATTTGGGTGGCTCTTCTTGGCCATCCTGACCCCAAAAAAAATCTCTGTATATTCCCTTCAAACCTTACTATACTTTGGCCGGTTTTTTGGCTGGCCCGGCAAAAAAAATAATAATTCGGAAGGAAACAGGGTAATGTACTTGAAGTGATCCAAGAAAAACCCAGCTCCTCCACTTTAGTCTCTTGAAATCTAACATGTTCCTCCTAGATCACCCACCCTACAGAACAACCTCTGTTCAACTCTTCAACAGGCTCACCTGCAACATGTGGACTGTCGTACTAGACAAATATTACCTTGTATAATGAGTCGACGGGCTAACTTATGGCAGAGAAGTAGCAGCATAAAATTTTGTCCTTGCTAGCTTGGCATGAGACCAACTAGTTTCAGGGAACTGAATATGCTTCAGAATTCCAGTTGTTGAGAAAGCATGATGGCAAGTTGTGATACCCTGAAAAATACAAAAATAATTCAAAGAAGAAGCTTTAATTTACACTTCAATCTAAACTATTTATATAAGAGCAATTTTGTGGTACTTGAGAGGGTACCAGGAGGTACCGATGTAAAATTTTGGTATCTCTTGGTACCTAGGTATTATGAGTACTAAATTTTACACTAAAATTTTAGTACTTTTCAGTATCTACTCGAGAACTGTAAAATGCTCTTTATATAAATACATGAACTAAAATATACTTTCATAATTTTATATACTTATATTTTTTTTGACATACCTTCAGAAAATAATACTTCAAGTACTAATAGCTCTTTCCTGACTGCTTTGGTTTCATCCAAACTCAAATCATGAACATCCTTTGTTAAAATCCTCGTCAATTTCATTACATGTTCTCTACCTCCCTGGAAGTAAACTTGACACCTTTGGAGATTCAAAATCTCAATTGACTCCAACAATCGGCACGGAAGATAAATTTTGCCCAAACAGTGGTGGATCTTCAAGCGCGCAAGGGAATTCAATCCCTCCAGACAGCTTGGATTACATGAAAATATTTCGTTACAACCAGAAATCTCAAGCTCCTGAAGTGACGCTTTTAAACAACACACTGGCATGTCAATCAAGACATTACAATTCTTGATTTGGACCTTTTTAAGATGTGGAAATGGAGGAATTCGTGAATCTTGTAATTCTTCTATGTCGGACCACGTCCTCCAATTCGGCATATCAAGGAAAGTCACTTCCTTAAGAGATGGAAATACCCTGTAACCGTTTCCACAAAATTCACGTCCAATTTTTTCAATTGCTGATAGGCCTTGAAGAATTAAAATTACAAGGGATGGGAGCTGCCCGAGAGGTGGAAGTGTCAATAATTGTTTGCATTCAGTAATATAGATGCGCTGCAGATTGATTAAATATTGCTGTTCTGCTATCCATGCTGGAAATTCAATTCCCATGTAACACTGAATTTGCAGTTCTTCGAGATTTGTATTTGGTTTTAAGCCAGCAAGAGTTCTCATGAAATGATCAGATGCAGCTATTGGCTGCCGTGCTGCTAACCCCCATCTGAACACCAACTTCTTTAAGTGTCTTTTTTTGAATAACTCAGCATCACCCACTATATCTGTGCTTGCTACTTCCTCGAGATTTCCAATACAAAGTTGTCCACTGATTTCATTCAGGTTCTTCAGCTCTGTTATTTTGTGCCCATCCATTCTACCAACAGGAAATTCTTCTAACCCTTGGAGATTCGTAAGCTTCCCTATCTTGTATATCAAGGAAACTGTGTGAGCTTCTGCATATAAGAATCGGAGGTTCACTAACTCATTTATAGCTCTAGGTAACTCCTTGAACTGGCATCCTCGTAAACCAAGAACTTGTAGTAGGTGCAGCTTACAGAGGGAGTCTGGAAATACTGTTACCCCAGTAAATGAGAGATCCAGAAACCTTAGGTGTGTGAATTTGTAAATGAAATGAGGAGCCATCTCTAATTTAGCTTCGGTGTAAGAGAAGTCCAATACTCTCAGGCCACTTGGGTGCAACAAAATATTAGCAAATGCTTCGTGTGGCTTGATTGTTCTGCGACCATCAAAAAACAAAATGGTCCGCAACTTGTTGTCCTTTTGCAACCCCAAGTGTACATTGTAATCAGAAAAACTGATGGCTAGGTGTCGGTAATCTTGGAGCCGTCTTTTTTGCTCTCCCATCTCACTGGTTGCGTGGCATTCTTTTCCAGCAATGGAACATAATGCCTTTCTAATCATATCAGGCATGATGTACCTGTTTTTCCGGATTGTGGGCTGAAAGAATGATCTGCGGAAAAGCTCATCAAACCATTTCTTTTCCATTTCATCCATCCCAATTTCGTCGTGTTGTTGCATGAAGCTAGCTATCCACATGTGAATCAACATATTCTTTTCGAACAAATAACCAGATGGGAATATTGAACAATAGCACAAACACTTTCTAAGATGATCACATAGATGCTCACACATGATTGCCACTGAAGGTAGCGCCACATCGTCTTCATCTTCAGAGAAGAGCCACCAGGGACTCGAGGAAATTTTTTGCCAGTGCCCCTTATCTAATCTTTGTCTTAGAAGCCTTCCAGTTGCTTCTGCCAGCAAAGGTAAGCCATGCAAGTTTTGTACCACTTTTTTACCAATTGACTCGAGGGAGGCTCTCTTCTGATTCCCAAACGCATGATGCTCGAATACTCTCCAGAGGACTGGAGATGGCAGATAACCCAGTGGAATCTGAGCTGTTGCTCCCAAACTATCTGCGACTTCTTTCGATTGACTTAGTAGCAATACAACACTGCCATTTGCTCCTCTTGCCAGTGTCGACCTTAGGGGACCCCATTGGTCGTGCAGATTATGCTGCACATCATCTAGGACTAAGAAGAATTTCTTGTTCTGTATGACGCTAATCAAACAGCCTTCTGATGAAACTGACTTCCTTTGCAGATTTTCCTCCTGCTCCGACGCAAAAGAATCGATGATATCTTGTTCGAGGCCCCTAGGTCTGCAGTTCCAAGAAGCAAACACCCACCCCCTCAACAGGAAAGCCTCCTTGACGTTTGGGTCATTGTAGATCACTTGAGCAAGAGCGGTTTTGCCCACACCAGCTGCTCCCACGACAGATATGACATAAACACCCGTGCTGGAATCAGCTCCATCTTGAGGATTTGGTGGTACGGTGTCGGCGGCGGGGAGTAATATCTTGTTCAGAAGCCGCTGCTTCTCGTCATCCCGCCCGATGACCGCCGGCGGGGTGGCTGGCAGGACTGCTCGCATCGCCCCCTCGTCGTCGTTGGCCAATTTCAGGATGTCGTGGAAGCCGGTGACGTCGCTGGTGATCTTGTTCAGCTTGGTCAGCACGTCCTTGAGCCTCTCGAGATCTCCGTCAGAGAGGACAATATTCCTGACGAACCTGAGCGCGAGGGACATGGCCGAGCTGGCCTTGCCCCTGAGCGCCCTCTGGATCCTCTTGGTCTCGAAGTCGTCGAGCAGGTCCTCGGCCTCGGCGACGGCGTCCTTGAACTGCTGCAGCCACGGGGCGAAGCTGGCGCTGGAGATGGCCCTGCGCTCGGTCGCCTCAACCAGGATCCTGATCCGGGGGAGCGCGGCCTCCACGCTGTACAGCATGTCGCCGGCGGCGGCTCGCAGGGCGGCGTGGTGCTCCATGATGGAGCGCACCTTCGCCACGAAGCTGGAGATCACGATGCCGGCGAACCTCCCGCCGACCGTCAGCTCCGGCCCGACCATTTCTCGATCGAGCTCGCGCGCTCGAGGAGCCGAGGCCGAGGATCAAGGAACAGAGGTCGACGGGCGCTGACGCGACTTAATCGAGATGGGTAGTTCACCAAGGGCGGCGCGGCCGCGAGCTCCTCGAGTAGTATGGTCGAATTTTTCTTCACCTTCCTGCTGTTGTTTATACGTGGTCCCGGCCCATACTGGACGGACGGCTTGTTGGCTGCAAAACTATGGGCGGTTTTTTTTTTTTCAGTTTTAACGTGCGTTACAGCGAGTTTAGTTAATTTTAATTATATAAATTAAAATAATTTAAAAATAAGTTTTCAAAATAAATTGTGCGTCGAGTATAATAAATTATATTCAACATCGAAAGATATGACTTTCCTTGATTTTTTATTTCATATAAATATTTAATTTTAAAGAGTGTATGATGGCTGATACTAAAAGCTTTTAATTTTCATTTTTTCACATTTCTCCCTTTTTATTTTTTTTCCGATGCATTCCCTTCTTCTCCACCCATGCAAACCTTATATATCTTATTATTATAGAGCGATGGACTGAAATTCAATTTGGACGTGAAAGTGTATGCATGCTCAACTTCAAAACCTTATGCATGCATGTTAACATGCCCCACTAAATAAAATATCATTTCCCCTTATTGTAAAAAAATTATGAAAAAGGAAAATGTAATTTCTAGTATTTGATATCAAAACCTTTTCAACATTTTCTATTACATTAGTTCTCTTTTCAAATAAAAGTGAACTTAAATTTTCAAATTTCTACATGGAATTATATATATGAAAAAATCACTAGTAAACTTTCTACATAAGCAAAATATTTCTATTCCTAAACATTATACATAAATAAAATATTTCCATTCATCAACTTCCACATAAATATTTATAAACTTTATACATAGATAAAATATTTGTAGTCATACACTTTACGCATATGTATTCATAAACCTAACATAAATAAAATATTTTTGTTCATAAATTTTATACAAAAAATATTTATATGTAGAAATAATTTTTCACATCAACTTTTCACAACAATCAAAATAATGCACCTTAAAATCACAACAATAATGATTTGTTTTGAGAATATATTTAGGTGACAAAATTTTGATGTCAAAATTTACCATATATTATCTTGATACATCTAACGATAAAAAAATATAACAGTAACACTCCGTATTGTTTCGTTTGGTGGGATAATTTAGGGTCCAATCCACTATAGCATAATCGATATACTCATTTAGTATCTTCCGTGTGTTAACCCCAAAATTTAGTAAATTTCCTTATTGAATTCGGATAAGTAAATGTGCAATCACTGATAGAAATTTTATCCAAAAATGTTTGAATTCAACAGGAATCATGAATACCAAGGCGTGTCGGCGTAAATTTATCTGTTAATTAGAGTAGTTAGGATTTTTGTTTTATGTCTAAGAGAACTAGAGTCGGATCGGGACTTTGTTTGTTTTATTCTAACCGATTAGAGTTAGAGTCCAAATAGTACTTGTTTATTATTTCTTTTTATCTATTAAATTTTAATTATGATTAGACTATATTGCCCCTCCTTTTCCTCTTATCTATCTATCTCACTCTCTCTCAACTCTCACGGGCGTTTGGGGAGAGGGCGACCGGTGACCGACGTTGGAGGGGGCGGAGAGCGGCAGCAGCGTCGACAACGGCGTTGGGGAGAGGCGGCATCGGCGATGGCGGTGGGGGAGAGAGGCAGCGTAGGCGGTGGCGGCGACGGCTGCGCGTCGGGCTGGGAAAGGAGGCGACGGAGTTGGGCTAGGGGTGGCCGAGTCATCGTCGGGCCGTGACAAGGCAAGGATGGCGGCACACTGCGGAGAGGAGAAGGAGGTGCGGTGAGGCGGCGTCAGGCTAGGGGGAGGAGGCGGCGTTAGGCTAGGAAGAGGAACTGGCGATGGCGACGGGCTGGGGGTGGCCAAGTCGTCGTTAGGCTAGGGCGAGGCGGCGGTGGTAGCGCACTGGCGTAGGTGAGGCGAGGCGGCGTCAGGTTGGGGGAGACGGCGGCGTACTGCTGGGTCGGCGGCGGCGGCGGTGGCAGCGCATTGCTTGGGCCTAGGGAGGCACTCAAGTCGTCGTCGGCCAGATGGTTATACTGGCGAAATTTTGAATGAATGATCGAAATATATGTTGTTATGCTGTCAAATTGTGTAAAATCATCTATAATGATCGTATATATTACATTCATCATTTGAAATGAATAAAATCTGAGATTATGTGCTACAATTTCGAATTTTATTAATTTAAGTTGAAATTATTGAATTTGAAATTATATATATCAAATTAACCTCAAATCTATCAAATAAAAACCAAATTTCGAAGTATATTAATTTATGTTCAAATTTATCGAATTTAACATTATATATATATATATATATCAAACTAGCCTCGAATCTATCAAATAAAAACTAAATTTTGAATTATATTAATTTAAGTACAAATTTATCGAATTTGAAATTATATATATCAAACTAACATCAAATCTATCAAATATAGTTCAAACTTTATTCCAATATTTCTGAATAAATATTTACATTTATTTTCTTTAAGTTAACATACAATAGGGTCAAAAGAGCAAGAGCAAATCGGTCAAGTCGCTCTCCATTTAACACCATCATATGGCTTTCATGGAGTAGGGTCACTCAACTGCTTCGTTTTTAAAAAAGATGGCAAAATCTGCAAAGCTAAAAAAATAGGGTCAAATCCGTAGTTCGCGTTTAAAGTAGGGTCAGATTTACAATTGCCCCTTTATTATTATGTTTTGTGCGCCGACATAACTAAGGGCATTCACACTGCACCGACGTGGCGAGGAGCCCCAGCCCGCCACGTTGGCTATAGTGCACATGGGCCCACACTTTCATCGCCTCGCAGAGGACACCGGTTCTTCACGAAGACGCATGGCTCTTCACCTCGGGCTCGACGAAGGCACGAGCTGGCAACGCACTGTGAACGAAGTGGCTTCAGCGTCGGCTTCCGAGAGAGGGTTCGTCGGCGAAGGGAGGCGTGGCGTCGGCCGAGGCCCGCCCAATGTCGGCGCCGTCGTCTTCACCCGGCCTCTGACTCGAGCACCATCGGCTTCACGCCGCCTCGAGCGTCGCGATTGGAGGACGAAGAGGATGACATCAATCCACGTCGACCCGAGGTTCGCAGCCGCCCGACCATCAGATCTGCGTCGTCTCCGCCGAATATGCACCGCCCGCCGCCGGATCTACGAGGAGCCCTAGCCTACGCTATCATCGTCGCCCGCGGCTGCTATGCGCTGTCCACCGTCCGCTAACCCGAGGTGAAGATCTGGCAGACGGCCACTTCGCCTTGGCTGCACAAGCTAGCGCCGTCCGTTGCTGACACCCTCTCGGTGAACAGTGAGAGAGAGGGGAAAAGGTGGAGAGAGAAGGCTAAAATAAAAAAAGATAAAAAATAATGTGGGTCTCACTTGTAAGTAACCTCCACGGTGTGAAGGTGTCTTTTGGAGTGGATAAAGAGGGTGTACCCCACTGAATGCCCTAAGAGCAGGTACAATAGTAGACCATAAGCTAGCTATAAGCATATTTTAAAGAGATAAGAGAAGAGCGATGGACTACTAATTTATAGCTAGCTACAGGACATGCCGTAAGAAGTGGCGTGTATCACGTGCGAGACTATCTGCTAACCGTCTGCACCCCACTCCCGAGCACGGCCTCAGTCAACTCACTCTGTCGTATCACCTCGCCCAAAAAATCCCCATTCCCCTTGATCTCGCGATAATGGAGGAACTAATGGATGACAACGGATGGTCGCTGCCGGCGGCGATCGCCAGGGTCGTCGGCAAGCTGCGTCTCTACCTGGGGAACATCGGCGACTCCCACAAGTACAAGGGAACCATGAAGGTTCTCGATTCGCTGGAGGACAAGCTCAAGATCCTCCATGGCGAGAACCTGCTGCGTGTCGACGCCGACAGGGACGAAGAGATGGCCGCGTGGCTGCGGCAGGTGAAGGAGGCCGCCGCCGAAGCGGAGGAGCTGGTCAAGGCCATGGAGGCCGAGGCGGCGGCCGGCGAGTCTAGCAACCTCCTCCTCAGGGTGAAGTACACCGTCGGTAAGCTCGTTGGCGCGTGCTGTGAAGTCGAATCGCTTCTCGCCGTGCCGGACCTGGACGTGGATCGCCTGGAAAGCCGGGGAGATGATATCGCCTCTTTGACCCCTGACCAACCCTTTGTTGTTGGGCGAGATGAGGAAATAGGCATCATATTGGACATGGTACTGAATGATGCCTGTTTCGTGGCAGATGAATCAGGCGAGGGCAGAGCCAGTGCTGATGGATCACGGATTTCTCAGAAAGGATGGATCATCGAGGCCCTCCGGAGCATAGATCTATCTGACCAGAGAAAGCAAGCTGCAGAAGCTGCTGCCTGCCAGAAAGAAATGGGCAGCAGAGTGAAATATACCAGGGTACAAAACGGGAGTGTTAGTAGAATGTGCAATCCAACTATCATTCCCATTGTTGGAGTAGGTGGAGTGGGCAAAACAGCCCTTGCTCAGTTCATCTACAACGATAGCAGGGTCCAGGAGCACTTCAGCGGTCAGTCTGCCTGGGTCTATTTTACTGACAGCATTAGAAAAGAAGAACTGATGGCGCAAATCTTCGTGTCATTGCAACCTGAGCACAATATTCTGGATCATGCTTTCAGTCTAAACAGCCTCCGTATTCAACTTCAGAGTGTCACAGAAGGCAAGAAATTTTTGCTTGTTCTTGATGATGTATCTGATGAGATTCGTGCAATATGGGGTGATTTAAGGAGTGCACTGAAAAAAGGAGCACCTGGAAGTGTTGTCTTGGTAACAACCCAAATGTATAGTGTGGCCAGCTTTGTGGGTACTACAACTCCGATATTTTTGGATTCTCTTCATTGTGATGACCAGTGGAAACTTTTTAAGCATCATGCATTTGCTGGTGATCAATGTACAGAAGCTCTGGAATCAATTGGTAGAAAAATAGTAGATAAATTTCATGGATCTCTTTTGGCAGCGAAATTTATTGGGGCATCATTAAGAAATTGTTTACATGAAGCACATTGGGGGAGACTCTTAGAAAGTTGGTGGTGGAATATTTCAAGCAGCAGCTTTGATATTCACATAATATCATCTCTCGGAATTTGTTACAGTGAATTACCTGCATATTTGAGGCAATGCTTGGTGTTTTGTTCAATCTTTCCTAGAAATTATTTATTTGAAAAATATGAGTTGATCCAAATGTGGATAGCTAATGGTTTTGTTGAACTGGACAACACTACTGGTCCAAGAATACTGGAGGATATAGCTGGTGAATGGTTTGATGAACTAGTCAATAAATGCTTCCTGCAACCGACTGTTTGGAAGGTTTGGTATATTATGCATAGTTGGCTTAGAGACTTTGTGATTGCCTTATCTTCTAATGAATATCGGGGTGTTGATTCTACTCTGGGAGATCTTCCACTGAGTGTCCGCCATTTATCCATAGATATGGATGTTATGAATGTAACATGGACTGACTATGGCATTAAACAGTTGCGGTCATTAATATTATTCAGTGGCTTCTGTCATACCAACTCTAGCAAAGGCTTCAACAATGTTGACATCATTTTGGATAGCAGTTATGATGCTGTTGATAGCATTTCTGAGAGATCTTACAACACTACTGACAATGACACCATTGACAACATTTCTGATTGGTCTTCTTTCACTTTTGAGGATGAAGTTGATCTTGTTGCTATTATTTTGAAAAGGTATTGTGACATTATTGGTAGCATTCTAAATAGGTCAAGAAGCTTGCGCTTGTTGAGTTTATCTAACTTGAGAGCAAATTCAGCAACAGCATGCGTTGGTGATTATCCACTTGAAGAAGATGGCATTGCGCAATTTGTGGAGTTCACTACAGCACATCAGATGCTGCCATATTTGACTCACCTCAGATACTTGGATTTTTCACACAGTGGGATAACCAAACTCCCTGATTCAATATGTAGCTTGTGCAATCTCCAAGTTCTTGGTTTGAGAGGCTGTAGATTCGCTCAACTACCAAGAAGAATGAACTCACTAGTTGGTCTACGGCACTTGCATGCAGATGCAGATACAGTTGCTTTAATTCATGGCATTGGACAGCTAACCAGGCTCCAGGACTTATATGAATACCGTGTTAAAGCAGAAGATGGTCACACGCTAATTGAGTTAAAGGACATGAGGTATATCCAAGGATCCCTTTGTATATCAGATCTACAATTGGTGGCTAATCGAGCAGAGGCAATTCAAGCTAACTTGGGAAGTAAGGAGAATGTTAACTGTTTAGTTCTGAAGTGGGACAGAAATCAGTCTTCTAGAGGTAAACATAATCTATATGGAATGAAGTTGAATCAATATGATAGAGGTCAAAAGGAGCCACTTCAAGCTAGCTTAGTTGAGAAGATCTCTACTCCTTCAGATATGTCAGGATGTCTGATCAATCCACTAGAGATAATTAAACCTGATCAAGACATGGAGATATTAGAGTGTTTGTCTCCACAAAGGAATCTGCAGAAGATACATTTTTTTGGCTACACAGGGTTGGCTTTTCCAGATTGGGTTGTACAACTCCGTTATATAAAAGTCATTGAGATAAACCATTGCACAGAACTCCAGGTACTTCCTCCTTTTGGACAGCTTGAGCATCTTAGTAAGCTAATTTTGCATGAGTTGCCCTCCATAAAGGATGTTAGTTCTGATGTCTATGGAAACTCATATGTGGCCTTTCGATCTTTGGAAATCCTGAGTTTTGAGTCTATGGCAAAATTAGAAAAATGGGCAGATGCAGGGAACGAAGAAAGCTTTTCAAACCTGCAAAACCTGCAGATTAATAGATGTGACAACTTGAGGGAACTACCTTCGATGTCATTGGGCTTAGCTACCAGAAGGCTTTCTCTTACGGGTTGTGGATCATATGCTGGAACAGTCTCAAGGTATTTGGAAAGACTAACTAGCCTCACACACTTAAACATAAATGATTGCTCCCAGAAGTTAATCCTTCCTTGTCAACACCTGATACCGTTGGAGTACCTACACCTTTCAAATTGTAAGGAGCTATACTTTGAGGGTGGAATTCTTTGTCTCAACAACCTGAAAAGCTTACATATTTCTGGCTGCCGCAAAATTATATCGGATCTTGAGGAAGAGATTAACCAACTGTTTTCTAATTGGGAAATAAGGTTGGGCAAAGATCAATCACTAGTTCTCAAAAGTAGATTGCTCAAGCTAGCCAAAGATCTGGGAACAAAAAGGAGGGAGCTCCCCCTTCCTGGTTCTCCACCTAAAGAAGACTGTATTCATGCTTTGCAGTCTCTCACTGAACTTACAATGGATAACCTTTCCCAGTCTTTAAATCTTGATAATTTTCTTTGCAAGCTTTCAGCACTACGAACTCTGTGTCTCCACAAGATCCATGTAATCTCTCTCCAGCAAGAGAAGTGGCTTGAGCAGATTACATCCCTAGAAGAACTTGAGTTTTCTTGTTGCTACGTGCTAAGGCAGCTCCCATCAAACTTGGCCGCTCTGTCATCCCTGAAGAAGTTAAATATGCAGTCATGTTTCCAAATTCACTCGCTACCGTTGAAAGGCCTACCAGGTAACCTAAAAGAGTTACAGATATTAGGATGCTCGCCAATACTAGAGGCGCGATGCCAGAAGTTAGATGGAGAGACATGGGTGGAGAAGAAGAGAGGTGAATGGCAGAAAGAGACAATAAACGAGTACCGACAGAAGAAAACATGTGAGTTCTGGAATGGGTGGTTAGAGTATGAGGAAGAGTGGGTGAAGAGTGCAACAGGGGATCTGAACGACAAGGGAGGGTGGTTGAATGAAGAAGAGGACTGGCTGAAGTGTAATACAGAGGAACTGGAAAATAACGAAGACGTGTGGCTCAAGAGTAGGGGAGAAGACTGGCCAAAGATTGCTCATATTCCTTATATCCGTGTGAATGGAGATATTATACAGAATTCTTATCTCTGAAACTGCAGAGGCAGCTTTCCAAAAATGTGTAAAGGTGTTATCCGGACCTAATTAAATTATGGTAGTGTTTAATCTTTTTTTGTATGTCTTCTGTCGTTATAATTTCCTTTCATTTGCTCATGTTGCCGCCTGCCTACTTGGCTACGTGGTTCACTTTTATTCACCTTGTCACTGAATTTTTTTTTTGTTTGCCCACTTATTACTGCGGTAAATCAAATGCAAACTATGGATACTTGCTGTGCCGTTTATATGCCAACCCTAATTATGTTGTCACCAGATAAGCTTGAAATATTCCCCCAAAATAATTGCATTAATAGAGTTTGGCTTGGATATATTATAAGGTATTGATACTGAGCCAACTTTAGCATGATTTTTTATTTTCCGGAATAAACACGGAATACACTCATTATCATTTTTTTATAAATCACAAAAATAACATTCAAATTAGATACGATAGTACAGATGGTCAAGTTTATTTGGGAAAAAGATGGCAAATTTCAAACATAATTTCTGCACATCTATGTCGTTGGCTAGGGTATTATTTCAATTCTTTTTTTATGTCTGCACTTTGTCGTTTGGTTGAGAATAAAGTGTTGTTTTGTACGCATGGTCTCCAAAATGCAACTCGGAACACTAATTTGTATTGTAAATTTATAATATGCTTATATAAGCTAGTAAATTGTAGTGTTACGCAAATGCTCCTCAAGATAAATCTACACGTGATTGGTGGGGTGTTTCGTGGAAAAAAGCCAAACAATATATTTACAAATAAAAAATAATTTATTAATAAAAATTTTATAACGTACTCTTAAGGTTGGTTGGAAAATAAATTTTGGTGAGAAAAAAACTTTAAAATTAACTCTAAATTTAATGTTAAAAATTTAAAATTTGATTTATAAGCATGCATACAGCTGATTTCATGCATCCCAATAATACACTATTTTCTCATTTGTGCGCGCGCGCACGAGAGAGAATCTTTTATAGGCTTGTATTTTTGTAGAGATTTATATGGATAATCCTCGTTGCTTGTCAGTGAGTTGAGAGCAGTCTCAGTGCCTTAAGCCCTTAACTGTTGTATCACGGAACTTATTCAGAATTAACAAAACGAACCAGGTTAAATGGGTGCTAGTGTTAGTGTTGATCAGTAACATTTGACCTATCTAACATATTTCCTTTTATGAATTCTTAGCCTATCTTAAACAGATGATCAGTAACATTTGACCTTTAAGATTTGTGCGTGCCTTTTATTTCGTTTGAAGGAGATGTCGATTCTAGAATTTACCTGATGCTGTATCAGGGGAATTTTTTTTATTAAATAAATTTTTTTCGAAATAATTTTATTACTAAACCACCATGAAAAAATTTTTAAAGCTGAACTCTTTGGCCACGCCAGCTAGACTGGCGTGGGCAAATGACACAGCCACGCCAGCTAGACTGGCATTGCAAACGTGCCACCGTGGCAGTCAGCGCCCGTGGACTCGTCGGCCTGCGCTGATGTGGAGTTCCTTTGCCAGAATCGCTATTGTTTTCGTATGAACATGAAATTTGAGGTTAGTTACACTTAACAAAACATATAAATATTTTGCTTTAGGCAAAGTAGATAGGACTTTATGGATAGCAGTTCATTAGATAGAATTCGGTACTGATGTTGTACTGAAACTTGTGACCATGAAATCGATACAGGCGTACAATAACAAGCAGTACAGGGGGTTGGGTTGGCTAGGGTGACACCAGTACAGCATGCAATAACAGTTAGTGCGTAATGCCTCCGGTTCCCTTCTTCGACGTTCTGCGCGTAGTAAGACCTCTTCTGCTTTCCGTCACTTATACTCTTTATGTGTCTCTGCCTCAGTAATTCTATGGTAGTTGTAATTTGGAGAGATACCATCCATCCATAATGTGAATCCGCACAATCTAGAATTGTCCTAAAAAAATTAACAGACAATTACTCACATTATGCGTAGTGTCACTAATTGTGCTGTATAGGAAAAAAAAACCAAATATTTGTAACATACAACCTATTTTTTATTTCAGGGTTTAGGCCGTTCTTATCCAACCCGACCCCAACATATTCCGTTGTAAACCTTACACTAGACAGAGATGAACTCCAGCAGGGAAAGGAGGAGCATAGATGGCGACTTCCTCGCATTAAGATAGCATATATATATATATAGGTGCGTCTTAAAAACACTTTAATAAAATAAACATTTACTTACTTTCTTTATATATATATATACTACTTTAAAAATATTAACATTTTTGTCTTGGTACGTCGTGTTTTTTTATCATTTGTGGCCTACTGTGCCAAGATCGTCATGGCCTCATGGCATGATGGTGCCCAACGATGGGGCTGGGCTTTCGTATTTACTTTATGGCCCTTTTTACTGGCCCCTGGAGGACTGCCTGACTGGCATTATTTTGTTAATTCCTAATCAGCTTATATCACTTGTACTAAATTACTCGTTAAATTTACTCTCTCTCTCTCTCTCTCCTATTTTAAGCTATTGATTATTCCCTTTGGGTGATCGTTAGTATGGTGTATTATAATCGATCGTTGACTTGTGATTCCACTGGAGGTGCCGTGACATGTCCTTGTCCAATGTTACCTCTCTTCCATGCTTAAGCTTCAATTGAGCACTATTTTTTTTCAAGTACTCCCTTAATTCTAAAATATAAGTATTTTAGTATTTGAACATAGTATTTGTACCATGATACAATACTACTTGTCATGTTAATCACATCTTATTCTAATTTGTTTTTATTTTATCCATATCTACCCTCTCACACCCATAAAAGCTAGAGACAATAGAAATGATAAGTTAATTTGCATGATATGTCAGGTATCTCCACCATTGCAAGTTTTCAATACACTGACATTTTGCCAGTATTAATAAAAAAATATAATCATAGATATGTTTTAAATACTATGTCATTGTTCAAAACAATAGGATTACTAAACTGGAGAGTAGTTAACTTGAGAGTAGGTTTATCATCTTTGAAGAAATATATCTATCGGTATTAAATTTTGCGCTAGAAAAATTGGCTAGAGCTGTGTAGTATTTAAAGGTATTAAATTTTAGACTAGAAAAATGCAGTGCCTCAATAACCTTCTTAATGATGTAAAATTGCCCTAACTTGAGACCTCGTGTCGACGCACAATCGCTGACTAGATAAACGCAAAGCCGAAGACAAGGAGGCCGACGAACAAGGTGACGGCCATCCTCCAGAGCAGCACGCCGGCGAGGCTCGACCGCACCGGCCTCGCCACGTGCTTGGCCACGTGCGGGCTGAGCGGCTCCTCGAAGACCCCGACCCCCACCACTAGCACGCCACGCCGGAGCATCGCCGGGACGGCCCGCAGCAGCGACAGCGGCTCCCAGTCCGCCAGGTTCCCGGCGAGCACCAGGAGCAGGGTCAGCGCCATCACCGGCGGCGCCATCCTCTTGTCCACCGGCAACAGCAGGAAGTAGAGGCCGAGCGAGAACGCGACCAGCATGCTCCTCGCCGCGTGCTTCATCAGCACGATGGCCTGCCGGAGGTTGCGGCTCCGGACCCTCGGGTCGACGCTGTCCGAGGCGGCGTACGTGAGCCAGACCGTGGCGACGATGGAGCACAGGAAGGCGAGGGAGTCCGACAGCAGCAGCGCCTTGAAGAGGTACTGGCCGGCGCGGGAGGTGGTGGCGCCGGCGTCCGCTGCTCTGCCGACGAGGCCGAAGAAGGCGGAGAAGGAGGCGGTGGCGATGAGCGCGGAGACCATGGTGAGGTTCTTGGGGATGTTCTCCAGCTTCCTCTGCTCTGCGTCGGCGTTCTCGCCGATGTCGAAGTCGTCGATCAAGTGGTCCAGCCGGCGAGGGCCTAGCCGAGCGGCCGTCCATGCCAGTTGGCGCAAGATGTCCATTTGTGCGTTCTGGTGGTAAATATCAATTCAGAGTATCAATCATCTTAGCAATTTTAAAGCACAGGAATTTTGGTACCATATATTTATCTCTTTTTGACAATTATATGTACAGTTCACCATGAGAGTTTACCCATGTACTGAAGCCGAGGTGTTTAACGTCATTAATGTGTGAAAAAATAATCACGATGGTAAAAACTAAAACAATAGTAAATTTATCCGGTACAAAATAAAAATATAGTTTTGAGTGTGGTCCAAAGTAAAACTTTGGTTATAAAATGTGTCCCAAAATATAATTTAATCTTTTAAAAATTTGTGTATATAATTATCAATTATTTTCTGTGATTGGATTTATTACTATGTGTATTTTAATTATAACTTATATTTTATATTACGTAAATATTTTAAATAAGATGAATGGAGTGGCATATATTGAAATATGGATGGAGTATCACTAAACTATTAACAATAGTAGAACTTATAAATAAACAATTAAGATCAACTTAACTAATAATCTAAACTCTCTCCATTTCATAAACTTATAATTTATAAATTTATTATAATATAAATATATGATCAAAGTTAACCGCAATATATATTCTTGAATTAAGGGGTAACTATAAAACTTTATTCTCTTGAGACCGTACGTATACCAAGAGCAGGGGCGGATCTAGCATGGGGGCGACGGTGGCTCAAGCCCCCGCTTCCCTCGCTGACGCCATTAGAGTACTAAAATTTTATGGCAAAGATCAATAGAAAAAGAACTAAAACTCTATCTAACATGTTTAGATCACTCTAACCTCGTTAGCCAGATCAGTCACTAACTAAGAGTACTCACCAGAGTGTAGACAAAGCCATGATCCATCCCTTTCACGACGAGGTCGAGAGGGGTCAGGCGATCGCCGTTGACGAGGCTCATGTCAACCTCCGTGTTCGCCGCAAGAACCTGGACACACTTGTGGTGCTTCCCTCTCACGGCGAGGTGCAGCGCCGTGTTCCCTTCGCTGTCCCTGGCGTTCAGGGCGCTCGCCGGCAGCAGCCTGCTCCCGTGGCTCGCGAGCTCGACGACGGGGAGCCGGCCCCACGCCGCCGCGACATGGAGGAAGCTCCTCCCGCCCTTGCCGAGCAGCTCGTAGCTGTCGGGGCACTTCTCCAGGAGCAGCCTCACGACGTGGTCGTTCCCCATCCTCGCAGCGACATGTATGGGGTACTCGCCGGAGTTGTCCGGCCGGTACACAGAGGAGACGTTGCGCGTCAACAGCACGACGACCATGGAAGCCTCCCCGATGGATGCGGCAAAGTGGAGGGGAGTGCTCCATCTAGAGTCCACCCTGGTCGTCAGTGAGCTATCCCAGTCTACTAGTAGTCTGGCAATATCTGCATGCAACAAATACAACATATCGATAGTAAAAAAAGTTAACGGTATCGTATAAAAAAATAGAGACTACGTGTGGATATATTGCATCTGGTGGTATACCTAGGAACTTAAAACAGGTTTTTTTTTTGTGAGAAACCTAACATTCATTACAATGAAACATAATTTAGGGTGATAAGCCCCCACTCCCCGTACACATCTCCAAACAGAGAAGGGGAAAGCAAAGAACCACCCATTTGCATGGAATGGCAGCCTACACTAAGAGCAAGATCAATATCAATAGAAGAGCTAACCACTAGCTTTAAAATATTTTTATGCCACTAAGAGCTAAAATAGAGTCAACTTATACAATAGTTGCACACAAACATATGTTGTATCATTAATGTATTATTCATCTATCAGACACACACAACGTCATGAGGGTTGTGCTACAGCTGGCTGTAAATCTGTAGTTCACTTTTATTCTCTCTCCTCTATGTAGGTATAAATATGGCATGACAATTTTTAGAGCCTGCTTAATTACATCACTTATTGTACTCCCTCTGAGACTACAAACTTCTTAATGAAACCAAACAGCAGTATGGATGGAAATGGTTATGGTATGGATTAACCTAAACCTTTTTTTATTGAGTTCATAAACCTACATTTCAATAGGGTCAATCCATATTGAGCTCATTGCGTGAATAGATTATCTATGGATAACCATATCAGTAGGAGAAAAGACATATGTGGGTCCCACATGTAGAAACAGATCAAAATTTATATTGCTCTGGTACATAATAAAACATCTCACCAAATTTCAATCAAATTTGATAAAATTTTATAGTGCGAAAGCGTTTAAAAATTTTAGGTCCGAGTTTATTCGTATGAATAGAATGGTTAAAATGAGTATAACAAGTAGAAGGATCAATCCATACATCATAAGGTTATTAAGGTTAGAACATTTGGTTCGATAAATTTTAGGCGCATCATTTCAAATCCATCGGAACATATTATAGATAGGTTCAAGCCAATAAGCAGATTGAAACCTAACCATTCTCACCCTAAAACGGCAGTATACGGGCAACCAGTTGGGAGCTGTGGCGTTGGCATGACGTTCGCATCGTTGGGCCTCCTTTGGTAAACCAATAATTCCGTTAGGTCACTCCACGGGGAATGACACAGTCTAGAGGTTTTCTTGTCGTATCGTAGATTTTGGTGTGGGTTTCGCCGGACTCGGTTAAGGATTTCTAGGAGCTCGTAGATGAATCTGATCGAGAAGCTTAATTATGCTCAACCCAAATAGCAAATCACGCATGGATAATACCGCCAGGGACCAAAGAGCAAGAAGCTATATATCCAAGTCCATCCACCCTTGTGTTCTTTGATGAGCTCGAGAGGCGGCCAAAAGAAATCTCGTCTTCTTGGATCAATAGGGAAGGTTGGGAGAGTGGAAGCCCGTAGATTATGGTTGTCTATCTAAGGATGAACCCTGTACGCTTGCTTCCAATCCATCAAAGGCAAGGTGTCAAGCACGTTGGCGAGGATGACCCCTAACCTTGGACTGCTGGATAAGTTGAGTGTCAGGGAGAGTAGATTCTAGACTCTCCAGGAAACATCCCATCATCTATTGCATGCCATCTAAATAGTTATAAAAAATTTTAAAAAAATAAAGATATATTAATATGATATATGTCACTCCACAAACATGCAAGTTTAATTTAACAAATTTAAACTCTGAATATTATAAGTGTCGATGATTTGCATCGGCAATATATATGCGGTGGCTAGCGAGGTGCAAAGATTGATGGCTAGGATGAAAACATAGGGTTATCCAGGTTCAGGCTCTCGGCTAGCGAGATAATACTCTATTCCTGCTTAGCGATTGTATTCAATTGTGGGCAGATCAACTAGAGAATAGTCAATCTGAATATGTCGTGTCCCCCTTATATAGTGGGGAATAGAGCTTATAGATATGGTAAAGTCATAATTTAATAAGACTAAGATCTATCCTAATACGGTTACAATCCAGATCCGGTACGTGCGGCATGCAATCCGGCAGTTACCAAATTCTGATCGATACCATACAGATATAATTGCTTTACTATTCAGTAACCCCCTACCATATGTATATGTATAGTCTACAGATACCCCTAGTACAGGTATTTCACAGCAGCCTCCGGAGTCGTACATAGCCGCGCAAATTATACGTGTAGATTGTTGATCATCAGGCGTATCTTCACGCAGTATGCTTGACGTTATCCGAGTGCTTCCTGGGCGCTCCCCTCTCCGAGTGCTTCTCGAGTGATCTCAAGTACTCTGTGATGATTGTAGAGGTCGTGGAGAGCTTCCGTATGAAGAAAAAAGATAGGTGCATCGCACCTAATAGGTGTAGCCTCCGACTCTATGTTTAAATGTGTAACAATTAAACATAGTGTCTTCTATGGACTGTTACTTAAAGGCATTCCTCGAAATATCGAGAGTCCCATCTCGAGCAGCACTGTTCTGAGTGCTTTCGGACCCGAGTAGTACCAGTTCTGGTTGCTCTTTTCGAGCGATTTGAACCTGAGTAGTTTGGAGACAAATAGTTGTCGTGTTTACTCAAACAAGTATTACAGTTATCTTGCCTGAGGGGTTATGCTGAATAGCTTAACCGTTACAGCCGAGTAGTTAGTACCGAGTAGATTTGGGATTACAGATATGGCAGAGTTCTAATCTGATAAGACTAAGATCTATCCTAATGCGGTTATAATCCAGATCTGGTACGTGCGGCATGCAATCCAGCAGTTACCAAATTCCGGTTGATACCATACAGATATAATTTCTTTCATATTCGGTAACTCCCTACCATACGTATATGTATAGTCTATGGATACCCCTAGTACGAGTATTTCACAATAGGTATATTTATAGTCATATTTGTTATATTTGTTATAATTTGTAAAAGTCATATTTAAACTTGAATGTTTGTGGAATTGTATATTTAGTATTAATATATCTTCATAATTTTTTTTAATTTTTTGATAATTATTTGGATGATATGTAATAGATGAGGAGATGTCCACCAAGGAGTAAAGAGTTTAGAATAGTTTTCAAGTGTTAGGCACCGTTGCCAACAACTATTGATAAAGTAGTGATGACCTGTGTCACTAGCCAGAGAATGGAGTTGGCATTACTTCCACTGCCAGAGGTTCGGTCAACACAGCCAAACCACGGTGTGTGCAAAGAGGAGCTCTCGCCGCCGGCCATGTTGCAAACCCACATAGGCTTGACAACCCCACGATAGCCAGTCGTGCATCTGAATCTCCTCCCCATCGCTCCTGGCTCTTAGAGCATCTTCAATGGAGTGGATATTTGTCTCTTCGAGCTAAATTTTAGTAATTTTAATCGAAATCTAAGCTTTAATAGACTTCTCAACCCGATGGTTAGCCAAACTGTTCCTCGTGCTAGCCAAAGTAGGCCAGCCAAAATTGTTTTACCAATCATGGCCCCACGTATGGCCCTACCCATCTTTACTATCTCCCCTTCTGTCTCATACTCTCTCTTTCTCCTAGATCGATCGTGCATCTCCAGATCGAGCGCACAGCTCGTCGCCCCTCCGTCGGCCCTGTTGTCCGCCGCCATCCTAAACCGAGACATGTCGTCCTTGGATCAAGTGGTCGCCACCGTCGTCCCAGATAGACATCCTCGTGTTAGGGTTATCTCTAGGATCACCTAGATCTAGCATTAGTCGGGACTCTATCGGATCAATGGATGACATTGTGAGTGAGGGGGAAAAGGGTTAGTTACTGACCGGTCGAGTTGCTCGTGGAGGATGAGGATGCGCCGACCATCGTCGTCTTCGCTGCGGCTTGGAGCTGATGGCGATGACGGTGGTCGGGGTAGTCCGATCGAGGTCGCGACACCGCGGTGGCGTGGCCAGTGCAGTTCGGTCAAGGTCACGGTGGTGGCGAGTTCCCGTCACTGGCGGCGTCCCCTCTAGATCGGCTAGGGTTTTGTGGGGTGGAGTGGCGGCGGTGATGAACCTCGTGTTGTGTGCCGAGCCGGCCTCCACCCCCTGTTTATATAGCGCAGGGTGACAGGGGGCCCACCAACCTATTGGGCTGGACACCCCCGATCATGGCACGGTCAAAGCCCTCTTGAGCCGTTGGGCTCAAGAGGTGGAGATCAATCTAACACGTCGACCCTGGATCAAGAGCTTGCCATCATCCTCCGGTTTCCACCATCGTCAACAACCCTACCCTTGCTACTATACATGTCACTGGGGAGGATATTGGGTAACACATACCCATACCCAAATTTACCCTTATCCATTTTTAAGAAAATTATCTATACCCAAACTAAATGGGTATTATCTAATGGTATGGGTAACTAATAGGTAAGGGAAGAGACATGTGTGGGTCCCACAAGCAGAAATTGATCAAAATTTACACAAAGTTGCTCTTATATATAATATAAATTATCCCACCATATTTTAGTCATATTTGATAAACTTTTATAGTGTGAACGCGAGTTTGAAAATTTTAGCTCCGAGTTTATACGCACTAAATGGATATGAATAAAGCAGTTAAAATGGCTAATACCCTCCCTATACCCAAAATTTCAATGGGTAATTATTTTTTACCCATATCCTATCCAAATGACATAGGTATGTGTATGGGGTAGATAATGAATAACCAGTGGTAGATCTACTTGCTACCCAATCTACTCGGACGCCTACAACCTATTGGTAAATAACCATAAAGATGAAAATAAAGTTGTTGTTGTTGTAGTATGTAGCAGATCTGAAAAGAAATCTTTTTAGCCAGTTGGCCAAATAAATAGATAGAGAGCTAAAAATAGTTATGCCGTCGAAGATGTTCATATCAGACCATCAAGAGGATCCTCAGCTAGATTTACTCCAGGAGTTTTCTCATGCTTCACATCGAAGTCGATCTCCATTGACAGATTTCACCACAAAGCAACGCCTCCACCACCATTAACCACCGCCAGGGTCGTCGGATGGTCTGCCGACCATCCGGTCAAGAAGAAGAAGACGAAGAAGAACGGCTAGCGGAATAGGAAAACAATTAGCCCCTCCCTAGCATGTGGCTGGATCCCGTCCTCCCTCTTCATATCTCTTCCGCTCATGCTCACTAACTCTCTCTTGCTAACTTTTTTGCTTGGTTTTTTTATCATCCTTAGAAAAGTTTTACTCTTATTCTTTCTTTTGTACCTCGAGGTACCGGTATCTCGAGATACCAAATCGTTTCTCACCATTAAATCTAGCTAAGTAGAATATACACTGTTGGATCCAACGATCAGAAACGATTTGGTACCACGAGGTACCGGTTTCTCTAGGTATAAAAGGAAGGATATTAGTAAAACTCTCCTTAAAAAGTACCTTCATGTACAAAAAATTTTAATACAAACTTTTGGTATCTTAAGGTACAATGTATCTTAAGGTATCACACTTTTTACACTACAAAATATGATAACTTGAGATAATTTTTCAAGAATCGTAAAAAAAAACTCTTTTTGCTTAAGTGGTAGTAAGTCAGCTAGTCAAAGGAGGATGTGGCATTGTCACCGTATCCTCAAACGTCAAACCACCCAGAACGGATCGGATTGGGTTAAATGAACTGTTTACATCTTTTGACTTTTGGCTTGCAGTCAGAAAAAAAAGTCAACTTTATGTTTATAAATTAAATTTTATATATGTGTTTTTAGTGGTTAAAAGAAAAACTAAAAAATAAATTGCGATGAAAAAACTGTAAATTTAGATTAAGAATATTTTCATGTATAATTTGGTCTTACCCTAATGTTTAAAAAACAAAACTTGCTGAGTTGAGTCACTTGCCTTTATTCCGTAGCAGAACGGCCGCATGTAAGGCCGTTTGTCCATCAACCCCAGCGGACGACACCGCTGACGGCGTGACTTTCGTCCCCTCCGGCGACCGGTGCAGAAGCCACCGAACGACGGCCTCATGCCCCGACATCGCGGCCAGGTAAAGCGCTGAGACGCCCTCATTGCTCACTACGCCGGCGAGGTCCTCGTCCTTGTCCAGCAGCAGCTTCACCACGTCCTCGTGGCCGCCACGCGCGGCCTCGTGCAGCGCCGTCTCCCCGCTACGGTTCACCGCCCTCACCACCACCGCGGCATCCGCCGGCAGGTAGTGCAGGAGGTATCCGGCGATGCGCGCGTTGCCGGCCTTCGCCGCGCAGTGCAGCGGCGTCTCCCCCGCGCGGTTCCTCTCCGTGAGGAGTGGCCACTCCGCCTGGCACAGGAACAGCGCCAGGTCGGCGTGGCCGAGGCCGGCGGCGATGTGCAGCGCCGTGTTGCCGCCGCACGTCCTCGCCCCGTCGAGGCCGGGGCTGGGGACGACGTCGGCACCGCGGTGGCAGAGCGGGGAGAACGCCGCGGCGGCCGAGCACCTGGCGGGCGCCTGGGCGACGGCGAAGGACGACGATCGTCCGCGCTGCCTTCGGAGATGCTTGAACCTCTCCACATCGCCGGCTCTCGCCGCATCCAGGACTTCGCGCGTCCACGGGCTCTCGTAGCCCGACGAGACCAGCGGCGCCGCCATGGAAGCAAACTGGGAGCGTGAGACTGCGCGGTCGCGTCGCCGCCGTCGCGTCGCGTGGGAGTCAAACAGGAGGCGGGAAGCAACGACGAGGACACTGTACAGCGACTTGTCGGAGAAATTAAAAGGAACCAAGTTTTCAAGGGGAGCGTATACGAGAGCGGCAAAGGGAATCAAGTGGTTTGGGAGGAGACCAAATTGGCATGTTACTATGCAAGTCTCAAGTGCTAATTAAGCTGAGCAGCTTGCATGATGCCATGCCCCACTTGAAAGTGATTCCTGATTTTACGTTGATACCATTCTTGGTAGGAGTACTACTGAAGATAAAATTCAGTTCTGCTAGAAGGTACTCCCTCCGTCTCAAAAAAACTAATTTTTCATTTTTTTAGCATTTGACCATCCATCTTATTTAAAAAAAATTAAGAAATTTTAAAAAAATAGTCATACATAAAGTACTATTTATATTTTGTCATCTAATAAAAATAAAAAAATATTAATCGTAAAAACTTTTTGAATAAGACGAAGAGTTAAATATTGTATCTAAAAATTAAAAAGTTGATTTGTTTTGGGACGGAGGGAGTAAGACGGTAGGAGTACTAATTTAATTTTACTGTTTGCCCTTACTACTAAGAGCAGATACAATAGTAGGCTATAACACATCTATAAGTATATTTTAAAGAGACAAGAAAAGAAAGAAGAGAGAAAAGCAGCGGGTTACAGATTTGTAGCCAGCTACAGCACGGATTCCAAAACACATGTATGTATGACATGTGGGTACATATATTAAATGTGTAGTATATGACTATTGAATAAATTAGGCATTTGGCTACTAAGTTGGCTATAGACCATTTAGAGCCAACAGTTGGCTATTCTATTGAACTTGCTCTAATATGTTGTGTTCGGCAAAGCATGCTACTAACTCATATCCCCTATTTTTCCATGCACACGCTTCTCAAACTGTTGAACGTTAAAGCATCTCCAAGAGTATGCTATCCCTGCTCACCATCCCTTTTTTTTGGCAAATTAAAAAAACACTCTCCAATGGTTTGCCATATGACTTTCCCAAATTTAGCTCCTACATTTGGGAGTCGAAGTTTTGTTTGCCATTCACATAAAAGTACGACGCATTTCTCTCCCGCACGTGCACGGAACTCGCACGTGCTGACTCTGCCTCCTCCACGCGCCACCGCCGTGTCCTTCGTCACCACCGCACCGTGCGCTGCCGCATCCGCGTGCCTCGTGCCGTCGCGTGCCGTCGCCGGCATGTGCGCGGCAAGTAAGCGGTGGGGGCGAACACGAACCGGCGTGGGCAAACAGGGATCGGCGTTAACGAGACTTCAACTTTCAGATTGAAAATAACAGATTATGGGCATAATTCTAGTTTTGCCAACTGAAATATAAGATTGAGTACAATTTCATTTGTCAAATTATTTGGAGACTTGCCAAAATAACATATTTGGGAAACAAAATTTGCTCAGCCCTTGGAGATGCTCTTATATTTTTTTAAAAAATTATATATGAAAAATTCTTTATAAATTTAGATTAATCTATTTTTTATATTTTTATAGTTAATAATTAATTAATCATATATTAACTTGTTGTTGCGTTGTCCATCATATAATAATCCAACTGCCGAACAGGGCCTAAGTGCCACAAAATTTTTCAACGCTCAATTTTCATAGTTCAACTGTATTCGTATCGTTTGGCGTTACAAAACAACGCTGGAGTAACATAGTGGCGCACAGCGAGGGAACGGAAGGTACTATGGCAGTATACGTGTGTATATATGGTATGTATAGTATTGTAGAAAATCACTATATCAAAAAATAATAATAACGTACCGTAGCAGAGATATGGCCATCCATCTCGAAACAAATGGCTCGAATTCTTCTTATATCATCGCATTGTTATTCTCTACCATTATTGTGCAAAGGCATAGGATCCAATTCATGTTCGACTATATATAGGACTCTTGTAAAAGAGTCTATTGGTTGCAGTGACTTGAGTAGTATACAAGGTCATAGGTTTAAATCTGCATAGGAGTATGAGTTTCAGATTGGATATTTGAAGGCCTAAGTCCTCTACTTGGGCTAACTTACTTATATAGCTATCAATTATTTTTTGATCAGATTTATTATTACGTGTATTTTAATTATAACTTATATTTTTACATATTGTACAAATGTTTTAAATGAGATAAATGGTCAAACACATGTTTAAAAAAAATCAATAGTTGCATATATTGAAATATGGATGGAGTATCACATAAACTATTAACAATAGTAGGATTTATAAATAAATAATTAAGATCATCTTAACTAATAATCTAAACTTGCTCCATTTCATAAACTTGTTATATTTTATAAAGTTATTATAATAAAATATATGATCAAAGCTAACCCAAAAAAGTTAAGCAATATATTTTAGCTTGAATTAAGGGAGTAATTATAAAATTTATTCTCTAGAGACCGTGCGTACACCAAGAGCAGGGGCCGATCTAGCATAGGTATGGCGGCAGCTCGAGCCCCCACTTCCTCATTAAGGCCTTGTTCGGTCAGTGATTTAATCCCCAAGAGTAACCTATCCGGGGGATTGGGTGACATAGGAGTCCTTGTGGGATTTGAATCACCAACTTTCCCATAATCCCTTCCATAAAAACATCCGTTCGATTTAGTAAGGATTTACAGAAAGTAGCAGATTGAGATTTTACACACATCACATAAGATGATGAGATTTTTTTCACACCACTGATGGAGATGATTAATTCATCGGCCAAGACAATTGGAAAATCCCAGGATGGGCCGGACTAGCACCCCGACTAGGTTTAACCAAACAGTGATTTTTCTGTGGGCTAGGATTTATTCCACGGGGGAGAAATCCATGGGGTTGTGGCCCAATCCCGCCCAATCCCCCTCTAACCGAACAAGGCCTAAAGCCATTAGAGTTTCACAAACACCCTACTAAAATTTTACGGTAAAGATAAATAAAAAGAGGACTAAAATTTTATCTAACTTGTTCAGATCCCTCTAATTTCGTTGATTAGATTCGCCACCGACTAAGAGAGAGTACTCACCAGAGTGTAGACAAAGCCATGATCCACCCCTTTCACGAAGAGGTCGAGAGGGGGTCAGGTGATCGCCGTTGACGAGGCTCATCTCGACCTCGGCGTTCGCCACCAGAACCTTCGATGCACCTGTGGTGCTTCCCTCTCACGGCGAGGTGCAGCGCCGTGTTCCCTTCTGCTGCTGCAGCTTGCGAGCTCGACGACGGGGAGCCGGCCCCATGCCGCTGCGACATGGAGGAAGCTCCTCCCTCCCTTGCCGAGCAGCTCGTAGCTGTCGGGGCACTTCTCCAGGAGCAGCTTCACGACGTGGCCGTTGCCCATCCTCTCGCTCGGCGACGTGTATGGGGTACTCGCCGGAGTTGTCCGGCCGGTACACAGAGACGTTGTGCGTTGGAAGCCTCCCTGATGGCTGCGACGAATAATTAACTTTTTGCTACTCTTACAGCCAGGGGCAGAGACAGGAGTAGGGCGGCTAGGGCTGTAGCCCTACTCCTGATCCTAAATATACATTGGAATTCCATTTAAAAGCTTCAAAAACTAGAAGATAAAGACAAAATTATATAAGTTCAACTAATTAAGCTCTATGTTTAAAAAAATTATGGCTCTGTCACGGCTTACGTGTGGTGATAACACATTTATGACTAGACCCATATGTCGTAGATATATAAATGCTCACATGTCATAGACAGCAAAAAAATAGATCTATTATCATTCAATTTTAAAAGTAGCAAATAGTTAAATGCCCCATATCTGCATGCAGCAAATACAACACACCGGCAGCAAAAAAAAAAGTCAAAACACATCTATAAAAAAGAGGGGGAGCATGTGAATATGTTTGATTACGATTCGAGCTTCGCTTAACATGTGGATATGGTATACATGGGAATTGAAAACAGTTTTTTTAACTTAACGTTCATTGGCGAGTTGGATAAGTTAAATTATCCGGGACAGAAAACGTAGCAATAGATTAGTACATGATTAATTGATTATTAATTATTAAAAAATATGAAATAGACTAATATGATCTTTTAAAGCAACTTTTCTATAGAAAATTTTTGTAAAAAATATACCGTTTAGCAGTTTGGAAAACGTGCGCACGGAAAACGAGAGAAATAAGATAACTTGTCTTGTATGCTGAACGCGACCATTATAATGAAGACAAAATTTAGGGTGATAATCCCCAGTACACATCTCCAAACAGAGAAGTGAAAAGCAAGGAACCACCCATTTACATGGAACGGCAACCTGCACTAAGGCTATAAGCTTCTTAACGAAACCAAATAGTACTATATGAGCAAATTGACTGGGAGCTGCGGCGTTGCCGTGACGATCACATCCGAATACCCGATCACATCGTTGGGCCTCCTTTGGTAAACAGATAATTCCATTCGGTCACCTCGGCAAAGGATTTCTCCATAGTTCATAGATGAATCCGAGAAGTTTATGCTCAACCCAAATAACAAGAGTTTTTTAACCGTCCATAACAAATTACTTCAAGATAATAATTTTTAGTGCGATGTACATTTAGATATAAAAAAATTGTACTGAAATTGTTGATACTTAAGTAAAATAGCCTAAATAACAAATCATGCATGAGACAACCGCCAGGGACCAAAGAGCGACAAGCTATCCAAGTCCAGCCACCCTTGTTCTTTATTCTTTGATGAGCTCGACGACTACGATAATTACCGTGATACGAGTCGCGATGCTGACGCTCAACATGGTGGAGGTAGAGATGGTAATAGGCCTAACTATTTTAAATCAATTTTAAAACAGGTTAAAAATAAAATCATATAGAATTTTAAATAAAAAAATTTTAAAAATTAAATAGATTTACGAAAGAACTCACGTCAGATCGCCGATTCCCACCCCTAGGGGGAGGCGCAGCTCCAACGTGCTCCCGCTCGGTGGCGGGCGCGGGCGGCGCCCCGAGGACATCGACAGAGCTGCAGACCCAAAAATATGTGCGACGGTATCCTCAGTATTTAAAAAACAAATGACGCAAGCAATCAGCTATCCCGGCATCCGTGGGAGTGGGTCCAGTGGGACCGTGGAAAGTGGAAGAAACAGAAATGTCATCGTTTGCTCTTCGTCTCGCGATCTTCGTCAGTTCGTCGCCTGATCGCATCGCCTCGTCGGTTTGTTTCCTCCTGGCTCCTGCCCTTGGGCCTGCCGGCCTGGGTGATCACGACCGGACGACGGACGCTCACGGTAGCGGCGCGGCGCGGTGCATGGAGCGCTCGGCCGCCGGCCGCCCCACGCGCACCCCAGTCCCCGGCGTAGGCGATCCGGCGACCCCGCATCAGGATTCAGGCGCCGCAGCAGGCTGCAATCTGCACAGACGACGCGGTCACGCGGGCAGTGGGCAGCCGGCAGACGCAGACCGACAGATGCACGATACTAGTACTAAACAATTGAAAAGTTTTTTGACAGAAATGTCACATCGGACGTTTGATCAGATATCGAATGAAGTTTTCGGACACGGATGAAACTAATTAGTCTCAAAATAATCGTCTCACAATTTCTCACATAACTGTGCAATTAGTTTTTTAGTTCATCTATGTTTAATGTTTTATTTAGATATCCAAAGATTCGATGTGATGTTTTTGGGAAAAATTTTGGAAACTAAACAAGACCAGTTAACTTTTCTCAAAAACATCCCATCGAATCTTTAGACATCTAAATAAAGCATTAAATATAGATGGAAATTAAAACTACAGTTACAGAGGAAATCGTGAGACGAATCTTTTGAGCCTAATTAATCTACGATTAGCCATAAGTACTACAGTAATCAACATGTGCCGATTACAAATTAATTAGACAAATGTGTGACCGTACGCGTCGATGTGACCCATCTCTTAAACGAGGCCTTATTGACAGCAATCAAACAACTCAACCCTCAACAATAAAATTTTTACTAGGTTTCTACTTGTACAATTGTACTTGTGTATTTTTTTTTATTTTGCAGTTCTAAAAGTTTAACTCTTGTTATGTGATATTGAATTATTAATTGTATTACTATATTGTAGATTGTGAAATATGAAAAAAGATGGAGATACTGCGTCTCTTTCTTTCAAGTGGACAAAGAAGATATTTTTAACACTTTTACGAGGCGCAGACCCGAAAAAGAAAAAGTAGCAAGGTATCTTTTTATTTAACTTTTCTAGTATATATGCTTATTTGAGTCAACATTTCACTTTACTATTGTTTTTATATGTTTTAAGATGTTTTCACTTTTGATCATTTTTATTATCTATACTTACATTGTATATATTAGCATCATTCAGGCCATTGGTGGGCATGTGCGAGGTGGGTAGCTAACCAGGGCCCCAAAATTTATGTGCCCCCATCTTGCATCCGTCAACCGCGAGCGGTGAGCCACAAGTCGCATCATCACAACTTCTTGTATTCTGTATTCATCTTGCATCATCGCACCCTCTCGTATTCGTCTCTATCTTATGTTGTCACCGACAACAGCAGCGGGCTAGCAGCATGTACAGATGATGCCAGACAGATGATGCTTTTCTATAGAACTTGAGGTCAGTGATACTTTTTTTTTAATTTTGGAGTTGATGTTTGCTATATTTCTGCATATTGTATATTTGTATTGAAGAATATATATTTAAGTTATCTATTTGATAAATAAAATTAGTTTTGCTGGTCATTCATTAAAGGGCCTCAATTAGTATTTTGAACCGGAGGCCTTAATTTATAGAGACGGACCTGCCATCATTAGATTAACTGTGCTTGAAAAAGAAATTGTTGGACTGCCCATATGCCAAATCGTAGATCCACCGCTGCCCGAGGACGACGACGACACCGAGGTGCGCGTGGTGCGCATCGAGTGGAAGCTGCGGATGGACAGTGCCACGAACGAGCTGGAGGACCTCCTGGCGGACATGGAGGCGGCCGTGGAGGCGGAGAAGAAGGGACGGTGGTGGTGGGTGCCGTGGCAGCGGTGCAGGGCGGCGACGGAGGTGGTGGCCGGGTGGCTGGGGTCCGACGCCAAGAACAAGGTCAAGATGGAGCTCGCCGTCGGGAGGCTCGCCGGCGTGTACGTACAAGGCGGAGAGCTCTTCGACGACGTACGTGGGCCGTGACGACGACGGGCAGCTGCATTGCGGTGCAAGGATGGTGGCGCTCGTCAATCGGACGCCATTGTAGCACGCGAAACAGCCGAGTCTTCGCCGTCGCCGCTCGCAACGACGCCACCCAGTTAGCGACGAACACTTCGATGTGGGTTGTAGTAAAAGGAAATAATTTCGTGATACACACTGGTCTCGATACCAACTGTACTTGTAGAATTAGATTTACTATTCATCTTAATCAATATTTTTACATAATTAGCATTAATAAAATTAAATATACTATAAACATGATTTATTTATTTTTACATATTTATATAGTATTTATAAATGAAACTACTGATAAAAAGAATAAATTTAAACAATGTCATTATAATTTTGCAAAGTGGGAGATATTCATCAGTATCTCACTAACAGATGGAGCATATGAGTTAATGACACGTTTGGGATGACACATCTCCAATTTAATAAAATTATAATGATACATTATGATCGTTTTAAAATTTTTCCTTTTAAAAACCTTGTTTGAATGGGCCTAAATCCAACCCCGGACTATCCACGTATGGGCCGGGATTGAGGGAGGCCTCAACACAGTATGGAAGTAGGCCCAAGTGTACATCCACCCGAGCAATGACAAATACACACACATATATACTGACCAAAGAATATATCGAGCCTTTCTGTTTCAAAAATCCCCCACGCGTTCGCTTCCCATGTTCCATCTACATGGCGAATTGGCGATAGGCGAGAGGACGGGCTCGGAGAGGAAGTGCCGGCGGGCGGTGGTCTCGGCGAGCCGGGGTTATCCATGCGCGTCCCGGCGTCCGTGCCGCTGCAAGAAATCCACGCGCGTACGTGGGTGCTGGCGCGCCGCTCTTCGCAGCGGGGCTTTTTCTTCGCCAGGTGAGGAGGCACTGTGGTGTGCCCGTCAGCTGCTCGACGAAATGCTCACTTCGTTTTGTGGCTACTTTTTTTTTTCTTAAACCGTTGGAGCTTCGGATTGCGCAGGGATACAGGAGGGTCGTGTTTCATTATTTTTGACTTCTTGTTTGATCTGGGTATTGGTGGATGTGAATTTGACTTCTTGTTTGATTTTCATGGCCTATGTTCAACAACGGGACAACGAGAGGTATGGGCACACGATATGGCATTGATTCTAACCAAATTGCTCCATTGAACAATCTCTCCCAGGATTAGTGCGTAGTATTTAACAGGTTTGTGAAAACAAACCATGATTTTATAACGAGCAACAAGTATAGATAGAGGACCTAGACCCGACTCTTCGACTCATGGGGTCATGGTTGCTGGCCGAGAAGGCTATGGAGTTGGAAACGTGCTACTTTAATAGTCCTCAGGAACCGGATTAACAGCATTTTGTCAGCAATCTCGTCGCACGGTTCTAGCAGTTGCCGTCCCATCATCGTGAGGGCCTTAGCATCCTCACACAGCAGTTTTTTTCGGGCAATAGAATTTTTCCCGGAAATTGAAAGAGTAAGATCATTCACCTGTTGTTGTACCTCGTCAAGCTCTTCATATAACATGGTGGGGGTACGTCTTCGATTTGCTTTGCTCTTTCGTATGTTTTCCACTGGTCCGATGTCCCTAGCGCTCACCGGCTTCATAAATTGCCTTCTTTTTCCTCTCCAAGCTTGCAGAGGTTATTTAGGGCTACTTATATTTCCTCAGGTATATTGTGACCAAGCTCGGCAACTAGTTCCTTTGTGCAATCCATATTATTGAGAATATCAGATAGTCCATTATTATCAAGTAGGTAGCTCAAGTCCCTAAGAGTGTGCTTAGCACTGATATGGTTTCCATGCGACATTTGAACACTTCCATCATTTTTTTTCCTTTTCTAGCACACTCACCATAGCATCAAAATCCATAATATCAAAGGTAGCTGGTGCCTCTGGTAAGGGTGAAATCACTCATGTTGCCGGAAAGGGGAAACTGATTGGCTCCGTATCTGGAGGTGTAGGTGCTGCAGCGCATGCAATCAGTGGCATTTCAACTGTTGACACTGAAAGAAAAGAACATTAGAATTTCTCTACTTCTTAAAAGGATGAGTTGATGATGGTGTTTGTATGCAAAATCTATGATATACATCTATTTGATAACTGGCGCAATGCCCGAGCGTGAGACACTAAGCTAGTTATAAGCCAGAAATAATATTACAAATATAAGCAAGCTAACTTGGGGGACTTCAATTTAATTTGGTGAGAAACTAGGGCACATGAAGAAGGATAGTAGGACAGGGCACGAAGTGCAAGTTGCCATCATTGATCTTACTTTTGCTAAACCTAATAACTTAATAAATAGTCTTGCTGATCAAAGATTTGCTTTTCTGATCCTTAAACATTGTGAGGTCCAAAGAGCTAGATGGACTGTCTTATTGGTGTCCATCTCACTAAAGGCGTTGGGCATTTCTATCTTTTACAAATACAGGAAAGATTCTTAACATAAAGGAAATTAGGAAGGAGAAATATTGTAAAGTTATCTTCTGGGATCATAAAGTTGCTAATGGAAATCACCCTCATCTTTTCGCTTTTGCTTATGCTTATAAGCCAAAATGTGAATTTCTAACCTTAAATTTAGAGTTGATTTTGGGTGTTTTTCATCGTAATTTATTTTTCAGCCTTGGCTTTTAGATCGCTAAGAACACATATATAAAAGTTTTATTCACAGATTATTTTTCGTTTGCAAATATGCCGTTTGGCTTTCAAGGAAAAAGCCAAATGATCACCCAAAATGTCTATAGATGACATTTTTTTCATCTCCAAGCCACAAAAGCAAGTGAACTGAAATGAAAAAAAAAGGAAGAAATAATTGTAAAGGAAAATAAAATCAACTCTGATTTGCTAAAGGATGAATGCTATAAATGTAACATACACTAGATGCACAGGATTCTACCTGAAGACATCTTCGCCTGCATGAGTGGTTCTATTATATCTGGGACCTCACCATTTTATTTTATTTGAAGGAAGGACCTCACCATTTATCACCAAACACCTGAGATTTTGGAGTTGTTCTGTGCCACCTCCTAAATCTATTTTGCTCCCATCATTTGAAACATTCAACACTGAAAGTGATGTCAATGAAGGACATGAGAGATTGATTGCACCAGAGTATTTGCAGACTCTCAAATGCTTTAGTTTTCTGAAACCATGAAGACATCCCTCACCCATTAAAATTGAACCACAATCTGATAGAACAAGTTCCAATAGCGTTTCTCTGAAGCAATGCAATGGTGCTTCCTTCAATTTAGGACAACTTTCAATTGTGACCTTTTTGAGCTGTGGCATGGATTTCCTTCTTTCTAATGCAGACCACCCATCGCATGCTGACATCCTTTGAAAAGTTATCTCCTCCAATGACTGGAATGCTGTTCCATAATTTCCATAAAAAGCATCGTCAATTTTTTCTATAGATGGTAAGTCGGCGAGTAAGAGAAATTTGAGATTGGGAATCAATCCAAGAGGTGGAAGACATCCTAGGTTCTTGCAATGACTAATATGAATGCTTTCTAGACATTTGAAATCTTGATTCGTCTCTGCCCACTTTGGAAAGGTAGATCCTCTGTAACCTTGGATCTTCAGCTCTTTAAGTTCTCTAGGTGGTTCTAGGGCTTCAAGGATGGTCCTGCAATTATCAGAGTCAGATGAAGTTGGATCAATCGAATTGTTCCATTTTAACTCCAGCGTTTTGAGGTTTGTTTTTCTGCACAATTCAGCTTTATGTGCAACATCTTTCAGTGACACCTTTTCAAGGTTAGCAATACACAATTGTCCACCAAGTTTCTTCAAGTTCCCCAGTTCTACTATCTGATTTTTCTCGCTGACATGAAATTCTTCTAACTCTTGCAAGTTAGTTAGTTGCCCTATTTTATGAATCAGAGATAATGTGCATCCTTCTGCATATAGGTACCTTAGGTTAATTAGTTCGTTCATTTTTTTGGCAAACTTTCAAAATGACATCCTCGCAGACCAAGAACTTGTAAGAGCTCTAGCTTACAGAACGAATCTGGAATTTTTGTGATCTTTGTGTATGAGAGATCTAAAAACCGGAGATTTTCAAAGGTATGAATGACATCAGGAGGACTGATACCAATGGAAATTCTGATCTGATGTGAATCACCGGTTGGATCCATCAAATCCATCCTTAACGTTAGACAAGTCTAGCACCCGCAGATTACTTGAATGAGACAAAACTTCATTGAGTTTTTCATTCCCCGTGCTGTAACTATCAGTAATTACCATGGTTCTCAGTTTACTTAAATCCAAATGCACATCAAACTTACTAATATAAATGATCCGGTGGTGATCAAGTGCTCGCTTCCCTCTGCCTCTCTCTGTAGCATCATATAATTCATCCCTGTCAATTGATTCTCTAAGTAGATCATGCATAGCATACATATTTTTCCAATGCACTGGCTTGAGAAATGATATGCTGATAAGCTCATCTAAAAATAGTTCTTTCATTGATTCTATGCCTTCCTGGTGTGCAAAATTTGACATCCACTTGTGCATCCATCTATTCTTTTCAAACAAGTATCCAGATGGAAATATTGAACAATAACAGAGGCATTCCTTCAGGGGAAGAGTGAAGTATTCACATACAATTTTCACAGAAGGAAAGGCAAGATTGTCCCGATCTACAGCATATTTCCACCAAATACTGTCAGAAACATTTGTCCAATGTTCAACATTTAACTTTTGTCCCAGCAGCGGTCCAATTAACTCTGCTAGCAGAGGTAAGCCATGTAATTTGCCAGCTATTTTCTGACCAATTGATTGCAGGGATTCGTTTTCCTGTTCTTGAAGTGTATGATCCTTTAAAATGGTCCATAGCGTAGACTCAGGCAGATGGGGCAATGAAATACAATCGTTTTTTTCAATAATTTTACCCATCCTTTCTGCAACATGATCTCGTGTTGTCACCAACACAATACTCCCTTGCTTTCCCTTAGTTAAGATAGAGCTCAACTCTGCCCATATGTTAAGAAAATTAAGCTGTATGTCGTCAAGGACAAGTAAAAATCTCTTGCCTTCCAAT
The DNA here is from genome assembly GCF_000231095.2 of Oryza brachyantha. NCBI lineage: Eukaryota > Viridiplantae > Streptophyta > Magnoliopsida > Poales > Poaceae > Oryza > Oryza brachyantha. The sequence continues at coordinate 12,311,142 of NC_023169.2, read as the reverse complement.
ATGCTAGCGGGATTGCATTCTGAAGAATGTTGCTGCTCTGCTTTAAAAGATTGAACAACACTCTCACATATGGTTCCTTCAGCACATTTATGGACAAAAACCCATCCCCTGATCCCGAAAGCTTCCTTGACAAAATGGTGGTTATATATTACTTGAGCAAGTGTTGTTTTACCCACCCCAGCTGCTCCTTGAATAAGAATAAGTCTTGGATGGCCCATGCACGATCTCCCTCCTGCTTCTTCTTGCTCGGTGGATTCTGGAGGATGCACAGAGTTTGACTTGTTGTGCAGTACCATGTCTAGCAGCTGTTCTATTTGTGTATCTCGACCATGCACAGGTTTGCTTGTTGTGGATAAGCGAGGATGCAATCCAATCAGATACTCATAATTATTGTGTGATTTCAGAATGCCGAGAATAGATTCAAGGTCAGCACGACTTCCATCGAGTTTTTCCGACACAGTTTTCAGTCTTTTAATGCACTTATCATCCATAGTCAAATTTTCACTAACCTCGCCCTTTATTAGGATTTTCTTGACCTCGAGCTCATCAAGCAAATCTTCTGCCTCTGAAACATAACCCTTGATCACGAGCAGAGACGGTTTGAAGTTAGCGTCGGCTGCGGTGACCCTGCGATCTGCCTCACGGAGCCGTTCCCGGACAAGATGAACGAGGGTCGACAGTTTGCGCAGGTTCTTTTCAGCACCATCTTTCAGCTCCTGATGATCCTCGTAGATGGAGCGCAGCTTGCCGAGACCTGTGCTGATGCCAGACCCAGCGAACCACCCAACTATTCCCACTATCAACGATTCTGCTACCATCTCGAGCTTTCCCTATGGATCGAGGAACAGGTAGAGAGCTAAGATTTGACAGCAAGGAAATCAGAGAGAGCAAATGAGATCTCAAACTGGAAAGTGGATGATCCACCGCTCACCACTTCACCGGAGCACAATGCACCAGATCTGAGATTCTTTGCCGTGAAGTTGACATCACCAGCACTCAGCAAAGAGACTGAAAACTAGGTCTCGGTTGGACGGGCCTCAATGTCTATTAGTAGTAGTATATACGGAATATATGTTTATATCTCTATACGAGGACATATGTGGCTGCAAGGCCTTGTTTAGAGATATAGGCATATACATACATGGACCGTTGAGGAATTCGATGGGCCTGAATTAAAGGGCCTACTCGACGAGCTCTCTACTGCGCCTTCACGCACTGCAGTGGAGTAGTTTTAGCAGACTAGCACAGCCTATTGAGGTCAACGCCGTCTCCTCTCCTACCTTAGCTCACCTTTTCTTCAACAAAGTTCGTTCTCTTTCCCAAGTACTCAACTTTCTTGAAATCTTTGCAGAAGTACAACGATGGATCCAGGAGCTTGCTTGCTCGTGTCCACGGCGATAATCAAGGTGGTGTGGAAGCTGCGTTCCTACCTGTCCAACCAAAAGGACTCCTACAAAGGAACCCTGGACATGCTAGATCTGTTGGAGAGCAAGGTCCAGATCTTCTGCATTGAGCATCCGCTCCATGTCAAGCCTGACAAACAGCTAGCTGCTGCTGAATGGTTGTGGCGGTTGAACAACGCCGTCGACGAGGCAGAAGAACTACTGCACGACGAGGCAGAACAACGCTGGTGGCTCTAAGGCTTCTCATGTTTCATTTGATGCATGTGACCTAATTTCTGCTCAAGTTGTTGATTGGCTCCGTTATGATAATGATAATCTCCTTAGAATGAAATCCACGATTGGCAGACTTGCAAGCATATGTGCAGAAGGTGGATCTATTATTGATATGCCAAACATGGAGGAGACTGATTTAGTTGACCTGAATAAAGAGGGCACTTCCGTGGCCTCTGATATCTCAGGAAATGAAACTAAGTTTACACCTGATGATGCCTTTGTCATTGGTCGTGATAAGGAGATAGATATGATATTGGACATGGTACTGCATGATGGTCGTTATGTAACATCATCACTTGAAGGTAGGGAAGAAGCTGATAAATTACAAATTTCTCAGAAGGGCTGGGTTATCAAGACCCTTGAAAACGTTGATCTGCTTGATGCAAATCAAGTACACTCAGAGGAATCACCTTACCAGAAGGAAATGTGGAGTAAGGTACATTACACTCATATAACTCACAGTGATATTGTTACTAACCTACGGAATCCTATGGTTATCCCCATAGTTGGAATTGGTGGTGTGGGGAAAACAACTCTTGCTCAACTCATCTTCAATGGAAAAAGGGTCCGGAAGCACTTTTGAGATCAATCTGCATATGGATGGGTTTATGTGACTGATAACATCAGTGAAGAAAAACTTATGGAACGTATGATAGCAGCTTTCATCAATCAGGATGCTCTAACCAGTACTATAGATCTCCATGTTGAACTTCAAAGTATCATAGAAGGGAGAAGATTCTTTCTTGTACTTGATGATGTGTGGGATGATATACATGCTATCTGGAGTAACTTACGGAGGATACTGAGCAAAGGAGCGCCTGGAAGTGTAGTCTTGGTAACAACTCAATTGTACGACGTTGCCAGTTTCATGGCAACTACATGCCCTGTGGTATTGGATCCTCTAGAGTCATATGACTTGTGGAAACTTATCAAGCATTATGCATTTGCTAAGCCCTGTAATTACCAATATGCAGAAGCTCTGGAACTCATCGGAATAAATATAGCAGCCAAATTACATGGCCTACCTCTGGCAGCAAAAATAATAGGGACATTATTGAGAAGTAATGTAGACGAAGGTCATTGGAATAGATTATTAGAAAGTTGGTGGTGGAAGATTTCAAATAAAATCGTATGTGCCAACATTATATCATCACTTGGAATCAGCTATTGTAGCTTACCTGAATATTTGAGGCAGTGCTATCTATTTCTTTCCATTTTCCCGAGAAATTATGTATTTGAAAAATACAAGCTGAGTCAGATGTGGATAGCCAGTGGTTTCATTCAACCTAACAATATTTCTGGTTCCCAAAGGTTAGAGGATATAGCTGGTCAATGGTTTGATGAACTTGTCAATTTGGCCTTTCTAGGACCATCGGGATGCAAAACTGGATTTGTTATGCATGATTTGGTTCGAGATTTTGCACTTGCTTTATCTTCTAATGAATTCCGTGGTGTGAAGACAGTCAATGATTCTTCACAAATTCTTCAGTATTTGTCCATTGAAATGGACGATTTGAATGTGAAGCTGTCCGACTTTGAAATCAAGCATTTAAAACCAATAATGTTTTTTGCTGACTCTGGTCAATGTAGCTCTTCTGATGTTCCTTATAAAGTTGAAGAGAGGCCCAAAAGCCTATGCATATTGGATTTCTCTTGTAGTAAGTGGTGTGCACCGACATCATACCTGGGACAGGACACAGGAGCTACAATACGCACCATCAATGCTATAAGTAGATTGAGGCATCTCAAATATCTAGACCTTTCTTTTACTGGGATCAATATACTGCCTGATTCAATATGCAGTTTGTGCCACCTCCAGGTTCTTGGCTTGAGAGGATGTAAATTTGACAAATTACCTGGAAACATGAATCGGCTGATCAATCTACGTCACTTGCATGCTAGCTCGGACACAATTGCTCAAATCAATGGCATTGGCAAGCTAGCTAAGTTGCAAGAGCTACATGAGTACCGTGTTAAAGCAGAGGATGGTCACAGGATAACTGAGCTCAGTAAGATAAACGATTTGAGAGGTTCCCTTCGTATCTCAGATCTTGAGATAGTGACTGATGCCGAAGAGGCGCGTGTTGCTAACCTAGATCAGAAGGTCTACATTACAGCTTTGGAGTTAAGATGGTCCGATGCTTTGTCGATAGATACTAGACCCTATCTGTCCAATAAAACACTTGGGTGTTTGCGTCCTCCAAGATATCTGCAAGACCTAAAACTTGATGGCTACTCAGGATTTGATTTTCCAGAATGGGTCGGAGATATGGGACAACTTAGACATGTACGAGCCGTAGAGTTAAGTTCATGTAAAAACGCGTGCAATCTTCCTCCACTTGGACAACTCGAGCATCTCAAAATACTCAAGTTGCATCGGTTGCCTGGAATAACGGCTATAGACTCCAAATTTTGTGGAAGCTCAGACGTGGTCTTTCGATCCTTGGAGGAGCTGAGCTTTAAGGATATGGAGAGCTGGGTGAGCTGGACATATGAAGGGGGTAGAGACTTCATTCCGAACCTACAAAAGCTGCAGATACGTTCATGCAAACATTTGAGAAAGGTGCCTTTCGAGTCCTTGGGCTCAGCCACGAAAGAGATACTTATAGATTGTGGACTATATGATGATACGGGTGATATGGTTTCAAGGTATTTGCAAGGGCTAAATGGTCTGTCCCGTTTAGAGCTATGTGGCTACAACTACCAATGGTCTGGAAGCAAATTATTCCTTCCATGTAAACAATTGATGTCCTTGGAGTATCTAGACATCAAAGAATTTGAAGATGTGTGCATTATAGGTGGACTGTGGCATATAAGAAACCTGAAGGATCTACGGATTATTGGTTGCAACATAAGGATTGCAGAATTAGATGAGGACAAGCAAGCCCCAATTCAGATCGATCGCGTTATGTATTCTCTCACTCACCTTACCTTGGGTGGCACTAAACGGCACGTACTTCCTGTTCCTGAAAATGTCTTCCCCCACACTCCCTCCCTCCGAAATCTGCGCCTCTACGGTTTGCACAGCCTTACTAGCATTACTGAGAAGTGGCTTCAGCATCTCACATCTCTACAGGAGCTGGAGCTTTCTTGGTGCCACGGACTTCCATCAGGATTGGCCTCTCTATCATCCTTGAATAGGTTCATTCTGAAGCACTGCGGCCAGATTCACTCAATACCGTCAAGCAGCCTGCCAGGTAACCTGAAAGAGATGCGAATAGAGGGGTGCTCGCATCAACTAGAGCAACATTGCCGGAACCCAAGTGATGAGGTCTGGCAGCAGCAGGGGCAGAGGATGTTGTACTGGCGGAATAGTAAGATTCGGGATTGGCCTCGGGCCAAGATGCACGAGAGAGAAGATCGGCGACATCCTTGGTTTCACCAGGAGAGGACAGATCAGGCAAATTTGTGGTCTAGAAAGCATCAGGTGGACGAACAGTCGTTCAGCGAGGTGGAGAATCCGTCGAGTGTGGACGCGCAGCTAGAAGAAGAAGAACAGGAGTGGCTGAAAGAGGAGGAACGCAAGTTCCTCGCAACCATGGGAAAGGACTGGCCAAGCATTTGTCACGTTCCCTACATCCGTGTGAACGGGCGCATCGTACAGAATCTTTATACCTGAAGCTGCAGCCTCTTCAGATGCTGCCCAAACCCCCCCATTTTCCTGCGTATGTTCTGCCAACTCATCTCTTACATATAGTACAATATGCTGGCTGGCTCTAGTAACTTCATTATTTCTTTGCCCTCTTCTTGCAGTTCACAATTTACATCTTCCAGAAAGGGAGATTTTGCATCTACCAAGATAATGCTTTTGCTTTGAGCATCATCTACTCACCTTGCGCACTTGAGGTTAGCACAAATATCTGCAATTGTTTTTAAGACAAACTAAGGTTCTAGATTCCACAGTTCTTTTGAAACGATAATAAAAGGGCTTTTTTACCCTCAATGAAAAGTACCTTAAGGTACCAAGAATTTTAGTACAAATTTTTGGTACCTCAAGATACCATACCTTTTACACTAAAAAGTGTGAGCTTTACTCTCATCCTTCCTTTTGTACCGCGAGGTACTTGTACCGTGAGGTACTAATATCCTCACTCATGCTATCCCCCACAAACAAGCTAGTAACTTGAGGTACCATGCAATCGTGACCATTCGATCTATCATCACCAACAGTCGGGATTTTAATACCGACTTGATCATGAGGCGGATATCACGAGTGAGGATTTTAGTCTTACTCCCATCCTTCCTTTTGTACCGCGAGGTACCGGTACCTCGCGGTACCAAATCGTTTCTGATCGTTGGATCCAATAGTGTACATCTAAAAGTACAAAAGGAAGGATGAAAGAAATACTCTGGGAGTAAAGCTCAAAAAGTATGTTATCTTGAGATATTTTTTCAAGAATGATAAAACAGCTCGACAATAAATATTTAGAACTGTTGTTTCTCCATATGGTGTGCTCCTGCATTTCTGCAAGCCAGAAGATAGCATTCCACACTTGCAGTTTCTTCCTTGAACTTTATTTATATTCTGTAAGTTAAGGAGGATATCAATGAATACTCATTCAATGATCTGCACGGTTAGTCTGAACTTTTGAAGCATAACCAACCTTTTCATTTCATTTTCTTCAGGCTGTGTACTCGTGTCTTGGTAAATGCATGGAGACAATCTTCAGGCGACTTCGGTCGGCCGTTTGAGGAATGGTGGTCGACGGCGAGGACATGTTTCAAACCGAAGTTCAGGAAATCCTTTGACACCGGCAGGCGGCAGCCTGCTAATTTGTTGGTTGATCTGGAAGGAACGTAACGCTCGTATCTTCGAGAGCAAAACGAGATCACCGACTCAGTTGTTCAACGAAATTAGATGTGAAATTGCCACATGGGCGGAAGCGGGGTTCTTTGATCATTGTGAGTAGTCCACCAACCCCCCTCTGTTAGAGTTCCCCCGGTTTTCATCGGTCTCAGCAAGCTCTGCTGAGTTTTGTAAACTCATCATGTACATGCTTCCCCAATCTTAATGAAATTGGTTAACCCGGTCTGTGTTTTCCCGGCCAAAAAAAAAGCCCAATCTGATGGAGCTGTTTCCTCCATGAAGAAGCTATTTTTCCCATGAATATCTCATTAGGTTTCTTGGAAGTTCGCAATAAGAGAATTGCATGAGATGGTGCAAAATGACTGTACAAACAGAAAGGCAAACTAGCTAGTTGCTACGTCGTTTCTCCATGCTGGTTCGATGCTTTTAGTGCTGGTTCTTAGTTTTTTGCTGGGTCGGCCTAAGACTGGGCGACCAAAATATATTAAGACTTGAGGAATTTACAGGTCAGGGAAACGAAAAAAGAGCAACATCGACAAGAAGCTGTCGAAGTAAACAGCAGGCTAGTCGAAGACTCCCCTGAACCTCCTCTGAAGCTGCGCCTGGCGACTACCCACGGTAAATTTTGAACAGCCCCACGACCCTCCAAACATCTACTTCGTCCTTGACATCCCCGAATAGCCTCCTTCAATCTTGACGTCCCAACTGGACCAAGGCTGTGTTCCGCGGCCGGATATATAACCGGACACAAAAAAAAAGCGTAGTAATAAATTAATATATGATTAATTAATTAGTAGTTATAAAAAATTTATAAAATATATTAATATGATTTTTAAGCAACTTTCATATAGAAAATTTTCAAAAAAACACCTCGTTTAGCAGTTCAAAAAGCATGTGCTCGAAAAACTGAGCGAATCTGGGTAAATTGAAGGGGTGTCGAACGCGGCCCAAGCAGTGGGAGTTATCCCTGTAGCGCATCCAGCACCGTGTCCTGGCCTGCAGCCACCACTCTCCTAGCGGCATACCTGCTTTAGCCGGCAACGGCAAGGCGAAGTCTACATTGCTGGCCCAAGTTGTCAGCTTCCTCCACAGCACGGTGGTGTAGGCACAAGTGACGAAGAGGTGGTGGCAGTCTTCATTGCTGGCCGAGCAAGGTGAACAAACTTGCTGCCTTGCTGGTGCGGCCCGGCCACCACTGCGCGAGCATATATGCATAGAAACGCCTTACACTTCTTAATTAATCAGGATAGCCTTGCTGAAGCAGAAGCTAGACTTCTAAAGCAAAACGCAAGCCTGGGTGAGGTGCAGCATAAATTGGATTCAGAGTAATGCTTTGTATCTTCTTTTTCCCCTTGGATCGCATTCAAGGTGTAGATGTTGTTAGAAATAATTATGAGATAACACTTAATCTAATATTAGGCTATGCATGATCATGTATATCTTACGCGGAATTAAACGAATCTAACCGGTGTAACTTGATGAACCCATTACACAGATCAAATGATGTTATGTAATCTATGAACTTTAAGTGAGGGTGATGGTGAATGGAATTCACCCTTCGTTCCCCTCCAACGCCTCTGAGGATCGGTAGATTGCAAGACTTACCATATGCTAGTCACATTATCATCATCGCGATGAGTCCCCCTGCTTATATACGTTGTTGGGGGTTTAGGGGCGATTCCTCTCAAAGAACGGCATGTCTGATGACACGGTAGCAGTGATGAGACTGTTATGCTCAATTAGTTAAAAAGACTAATTTGACCCTCCTCCTACTTAAGCAAATGACGAAAATATCTATAAAAATTAACGGTGATAGATGTATCTACTGTGCTAGTGCCTTACTAAGTTGGGGATACTGTAAAAGCACCATATTTTTATATAAAATTTGGTATCTACATTAACTACTTATCTAAATTTTAATACCTAGAGCTACTTTCTCATGTATGTATGGTAAAATTGTCCACCTAAATAATATGCTTAACCTGAAGAGGATAGTTCTGAATGATTTCTGCAAGCTCCACTCGCTACCACCGAATGACATGCCAGATAACCTAAAAGGGTGAGATGGGGCAGCCGCTGGAGGTATGGTGGCAAAGGGCGCGACGATGTTTCAGGCGCAAATCATTACATGCTCGGAAGCTGGGTTTTTCAAAGATTGTGAGGAGTAGCCTCTTTTTTTCCTTTGTCGTTAGAGTTTCCCGGTGGAAACCGGACTCAGCAACCTCTGCTGAGATTGTAAACTAAAATTGTACATGCTTCAATCTTAATGAAATTGGTTGGCCTAGTCTGGGCCTCCCGGCAAAAAGATAACCTAAAAGAACTCCATGTCTCTGAGCAAAGATGTAAAAAAACCACAGGGAGATGAATGGCCGAAAAATGCACATGCCCCGTACATTCAGATAAATGGCAAGACAATCCATATGAGTTCGTGTGATCTCGGAAGTTAGCAGCCCTGTAAGGCTGTAACATGGTTACTCCAAGTTAAGGTAGGTACGTACGTATGTATGTATGTATGAGTTCATGGGCATTTTGGGATGAGAAATTGGGGAATATCACAGTTGGTATTTCGTTAGTAGGAATTGGGGGTTCCAGAAACTTGTTGGATGATATGGAAGGAGAGGAGTGCACGGGTTTTCGAGACCACTCGGAATTGGGGGCTAAAAACTTGCTGGATGATCTGGTCGGACAGTGGACAAGGTAGCCGACGCCACTACGGAGGATTGCTGGACTTGCGTGCCGATCACACGGCCATAGCTGCTGTTGCTGATCGGCTTGTGGTTCTGCTTTTCAACAGTCCTGTTGTTGATCGCAGAATCGATCCTTCTCCTCAATCTTAGGGCTTGTTTCGATTGATGCCAAGTTTTACCCTACCGAAAATATTTGTAGTGCCAAAGCCTTGGCAAGTTTTGGTACACAACCAAATTTGGTAGTGTGAAAGTTCTACTAATATGGGTAAAAACTGGTAGCAAACCAAACATACATATGCTACTATTAATGTTGCCAGAATTTTGGTAGGGCAAGAAAAGTTGACTTTAATCCGGACCGGGGGAGATGCCTAACGGCAGACAACTTAAACAAACGAGGGTGGCCGCATCATTCAACCTGTGTGCTCTGTTCCGCGGCCCCGGAAGACTGCGTACATTTGTTTGTATCCTGCGATTACACTTCGAGAGTCTGGCGCTTGACTAGGCAATGGACTGGAATCACATTCGCGCTTCCCAGTGACACAAACCAGTCGTTGAGCGAATGGTGGCTAGATGCTCGGGAAAACTGCCGGAAAAGCTACAGGGATAACTTCGATTGCCTTGTGCAGCTAGGGTGCTGGATGCTGTGGAAGGAGCGGAATGAAAGAATTTTCAATCAGAAATAAGCAACAGCGCAGCAAACCTTTCTGAAGATCAAAGAGGAAGTAGCAACTTGGAAGGCGGCTGGAGTTTTTAGAATAGATCGTGAGTAATCCGCAAGCCGCAATGTTTGCTCAATAAGGTTCCGGAGGAACCAGGGCGACAGCTATACTGTCGTTGTAAAATTACACTGTACCACCCCTCCTTAATCTTAATAAAAATCTGGTTGGCTGCTTTCAGCCGACCCAGCCAAAATCCAAACAAGCTCATATCCACTGCTCTGGCTTATGAGCTATGTCGCGTATCATCTTTTATCTGGATATACAAGTCAATGTCAGCAATCTGCTTAAAGAATGAAACGAGCTAATAAAAAACTGGAAAGTAGCCGTTTCAGAGAAAAGGAGAGTGCTCTAATCATTTTTCTGATGTTTTTACAGGATGCCATTTTTTCTCCAATAGCTATGAAATCATTTTCGAATGCAGGCCGTGTTTGGCCCAGGGGTAAGTTATCTTAGCCCCCTCGTTTTCCGCGAGCACGCTCCCAAACTGCTAAACAGCGTATTTTTTACAAAAAAATTTCTATAGAAAAGTTATTTTAAATAATTATATTAATCTATTTTATATTTTTAATAATTAATAACTAATTAATTATATACTAATCTATTAATGCGTTTTCCGCGTCGAATAACTAACCATCCCTCTAAACCCAAACGAACGCGGTCTAAGGGATTGTTTGGATCCCTTCTACCTTTTTTAGTCCATATCATATCGAATGTTTGGAGTCTAATTAGAAGTATTAAATATAGACTATTAATAAAACTCACCCCATACTCCGGACTATTTCGCGAGACAAATCTATTGAGCCTAATTAGTCTATAATTAGCGAATGTGATGCTACAGTAAATATTTGCTAATCGTGGATTAATTAGGCTTAAAAATTTGTCTAATGAAATAGCCTTTATTTATGCAATTAGTTTTGTTATCAATCTATATTTAATACTTCTAATTAATGTCCAAACATCCGATGTGACGAGGGACAGAGAAAAAAAAGTTCCTGATCCAATAGAGAGCTTTCTTCATGGGTATTCCATTTTTTGTTATGCTTTAGCAATCCAGATATTTGGAAGCACTGAGCAGCTGGAAGCACTGAGCAGCTGGATTTCGTTCATTGATGACAGGCATGAGATGCAGACTTTGCAGATGCCATCAGGCATACTGTGACTGTACTACTACTTCTCATATCACACTGATATTTTTGTATGAGATGCACGATAGTACGTACGCTATTTTTGTATGAGATGCACGATAGTTCGTACGCTACATACATTGTTACGGGTTATTACTCTATATCTGTTCTCGTCTCGGATAATAAAAGAGCTTTATATAATCCTGCTCAATTGCGTTGTTGGAGTCCCCATGCTTGAAGCACAGAGAGCCATCATGCAGTCCTATAGCTTTGCATCTGCACTGCACCTTTTCAGAGATGCTAATCAAGGAGTTTCCAAAATAAATGTTCAACCGAATGATATATTTCAGCAACTAAACCTGCTTGCAAATGCCCCGCAAATCGGTCTAATACCGCCTACATTATTTGTCGAGCATATTTTTACCAAGATATTTGAGTGAAATTCTTATGTCTTATCACATTTCCTCATATCTTTTTTTATCAGGGCAAAGATGAATACTGGAATTGTACAGGGCAGCAGGAATATAACAGCAGAGAAAACAGTACTTGTACAAAACACCCTGATTCATAGGGATAAGAGAGCATTCACAATTGAAATCTTTTTACACTGATCGTCGGATGGTTTGGCTTATTACTCCATAACGTCTGCAAGCATGACAAGAGGTTATTCCTTGCAAGGAACCCCAGCTAATGAAAGCTACATTTCGCTCTCAGACATCAAACATGAGGCTGAACTTGGTGGCAAGAGGAATGGATATAATGACAGCTCCCAGGGCAGCACCAAATATACGGTGCGAGATCGAAAACGTAGCACTCAGCTGCGGCTTCTTCAAAGGAAGATGGGGTGATAGTGGGCGGTTTGCAACAGGAGCCGACAGGGGACGACTTGTGTGCAGGGGTCGGGTTCCAGATGGTGACATTTTTGGTCTCACAGCTCCTAGGGGTGAAGATGTGTAACTCCTAGCTTGTCCAGAACTTGAGGACTGGTTCAGATAATCCATGTTGTTGAAGGATGAGTTTGAGCTACCAAGTGCACCTGAGAGGGATAAAAAAAACGAGGGGAATCTTATTTCATATCACTAAAGCTGTTGAAACACAATTGTCTAGATTTGCATTGCAAAGTATGCACAGAATTCAGCAAAAAGAAACAGACAAAGATGCACTCGGTGGTAGATGCATGTTTCTCTATGAACCTGTACACCATGCCATATAAACTAATATAAATACAAAAACAACAAAAACCATGCCTCATTGTTAACCAAGAACAACCTACTCTAGTGTGGTTGCAAGCAGGTGTATGACCTGCCTCAGATACAAGTCAATTACTGCATTGTATATGGTACACAAGAAGAATGTACCTGGCTACTTGAATAAATGATTGTGTGCAACCCCTTATGACCAAGATGGTGGAAGCGATGGTGTAATTGATTGATATATCAAAAGTAAAATAGAACGGCACGAGTATAAACATTCATGCAATATATTTTTACCACGGAGAGCAAATGGAGCGTCTCTGAAGGGCACAAACCGAGTGTTGCTCTGATACTTCCCCATTCCTGAAAAAATACAAGCAGTAATCAATCATTTTAATCAACACAGAATCACATATCAGTATAATAAGGCATTTCTTCATCCTTTCCTTTTCCCAAACTGAGTTTGAGGAAGAGGATTAATGCTGCAGATCTGGAAATCAGCTGAAATTACTGAACTTCATACCTAGATCACGCAGCACAATTTTAGAGAATTTGTAGTACAACTCAGTGTTACGAAAAGGCTGGCATACAGGGGAGCAAAATAAAACATATCTTGTAAATTAAATTGCATGAGCAGATCGATCTCACTGCAACCATGTACAATTGGCACATCCTAAGTTCCTAACATAAAACCTTACATTTTTTAGGGAGAGATTTAATTTTTTGACACCATTAAGATTGAGGTTCGATTATTTGGCATCCCGTACCACTATCATTGACTGTCCACAGTCCACGTAAACAATTTGGCAACCAATAAAGTGCCAAATCATCAAATTTATCTTTTCTTAGGGCATTTGCTAATGCGTGAACCACCGACCCGAGCTAGGATTAGGGGTGGGGATTGGATTGGGGGCAGTACCCGTGCTATCGATTGAGGAGACTGGATCGGTCTGTGACCCGCAGCTGGCGAGGACACGGAGCTAGGGCTACGGCTGGGGCGGGGGTCACCTAGCAATTAGGGTTAACGGTGGAAGCAAAGTCGCCGCGGCACGGAGTGTGCACCGGCGGCCACGGGGTGGGGGACGCGGGGCCATGGGGCGTGCAGATCTGGGGCCGGACTATCGGTGAGGAGGAGGAGGAGGAGGAAGAAGAGGGCAGTAGAGCTTACCGGATAGGACAGCGTCGGCGGAGGGTCGCGTCTGGGCGGGGGCGGCGGCGGCGGCGGAGATCGCTGGGGTGAAAAGTGCTAGCTGCGATGGAACGGGGCCAGATCGCGGGGGGAAACGACGAGAGGCGCGGTTACTCTTGCGGGCGGAGAGAGCATGATTAATACAAGAGTTAGCTCAAGATCTATAATACACACAGATAAATGTTACATCATCCACGATGCATGTTTCATCTCTGAGACATATATACATATATATTGTTTTGAACCGTGGCTAAAAATACATAGGCTATTTTTCTTTTGTCTCATTTTATCTCTCCTTCACGTAAGCATAAATATAACGTGGTAATCTTTGAAAAACCGTTTGCATCACCTATTGTACTCACTCTTATCGGTTGGAACTTTGCTTGATTGGACATTTTGACTTCTGGGTCCGCTATTCAGTATATTTACATAATTATTTATTTTGATTTGTTTTAAACATATTATAATTTAATATACTTGTATAATTTTTTTGAGAGAGATAAATAATAAAAATGAATTTAAAATATTACACTGCCTCATCGGATGTCTCGTACTATTTAAAGTATTCTGTGTAGATATATTTTAGAACGAAAGGAGTGTTTAGAGTACCGCAATAATAAGCTGCATGATATAAATTCTGTTTTAAAATTCAAAAAAATCGCATACAGAGACAATTTTACATACCGTGGGCACGAGAGGACCAATACTTTTAACCACCGAGTATTCTGTCAGAAGATAAAATAAATATGGGTCAGTCTAATTTGATGTGTTATTCTATTAATGTTTAGATTTATGTCTCAAACAACAGCTTCACTCCATATCAAACCTTTCTTCCATCATATAAAGTACTGGAGATTTGATCATAATAGTTCTTAAACTCAACCACATTCCACGAAACACTATTTTATATTACTCCATTCGTTTTATACTGTAAACTGTTGTATATAGTTTGTATATATATATCTATATTTATTACTCCCTCCGTTCTAAATTCATATGGATGCTAATGAATCTAGACGTATATATAAGTTATATGCATTCATCAATTGACGATTTTATGCAAGGTTAAAAAGTCTTAAGGTATAAAATGGAGGTAGTATCATATATATATATATATATATATATATATATATATATAGTTAAATAATAGAAAATCTTATATGTAGTACTAAACAGTGTTATGTAGAAAACAACCTCACCTAGGTAGGTAATATTACCAATTTAGAATATATCATTTTGAATCTACACCATTGAAAAACAGAATAGAAAAAGGTAAATATAAGAAGAGATGAAAGAGAAGCGAACTATTCGAGAACAATAATATTGCTACTCAAATAAGCGGTCATAAGGTGACGTCTCTAAAACTATGACCGAGATGAAAACATGACATTATAATAATTTATAATATAAAGAAATAAATAGATTGAATAATGAACCCATCATATATGACAGTATAGTATAACTTATCAAAGAATAGAATGGAACTTAATATGACAAATTATGAGCACGGTGTATGACTCCATGTGGTTTTTGGAGCACATGCTTTTTCAATCGTAAAAGAATGTTAAAAAAGTTTTTAATTTCCTTTCGACAGTCAAATATGCTAAAATGAGATCCAACTTTCTTCTAATAACACTTATTAGCGGCGGAATCTATAAATCTTTTAAGCCTAGATAAAACCAATTAGAGGTAACAACTAACAAAATCAAACACCAATAACACATCTTCATCTTTTGCCACATGCTAGAAAGTGTGGTTCACTAATAAAGCTCACCATAGTTAACAAACAAAGAAGATGTTTTATACTCCATAATTGTTATGAATACATGTTACTTTCTTCGGTTCTCAACGGTTATTTTTAAGTTTTATTATCAGATAGAAAATTCTTGTTGTTACGACGGTTCTATCGAGGTTTAAGATGGTTTTTTTATAGGTAGCGACGCCTATCAATTCTAAAGTTGAAAAAAAAACATATGTTGAGATCAAAACTAGTTTTTTAAAGTGCAATACACATGTACTGAACTATCTCAATGTGATATCATACCAGGCTTGAATATATCACTTAGGTTGCATTCTTTTAGCAACTTATCCCTAGATTATTCATTGGTTATCACACGCGTATTTTTCGAACCATAAAACAATAAGGCATTTTTTGTAAAAAAAGTTATATATAGAAGATCATCCTCTCAATTTTCAATTCTACAGTAGTTAATTCTATCGTTTATACAATTAAATAGTTATAAAAAAATCAGATAATCTTTCACTAGAACAAGGAACACAACCTCAATGATATTTAATATGAGTAGAATACTACTTGTGGAGTGATCGTTGGAAAAACGGTATATTTATGAAAGAAAAATAATTTATAAATAAAACTTTTTATATATGTATTCTTAACTATCTAAAAGCCCAAACTGAAAATAAACTTTACCAAAATCCTCTAAAATCAACTCCAAACTAAAATTGAAAAATCTAAATTTTGGATTATAAACAAAAGCGAAAAAGACTAAGGTATTGGTCTGCGAGAAATCTAATCTAAAAATTGTTACGGCTTATTCGGTTTAGAGAAATTTCAACCCAAATGAATAGGTAAAATGAAGAAATAGATGTGTATGGCAATGCCAATCTATAGGAAATTTTTCAAGAGGTTTAAGTGGATGGAAATTTTTCTATGTTGTTCTCTCTGTGTTTTGTAGGAAAGAAAAATTTCCTTTGAATTTTTATGATTTATTCGTTTAAACCGAATAACTTTTAAAAAAATTCAATCATTAAAAATTGAATTTTTTCCTTGAATAGGCCGTTAACTAAAACTCGATGGAAATACCGTTACAACCCTGATTACAAGCACTGCTCAACCTCGTGCTCGCACAGTGCGCTTCTAGAAAACCCCGGCCGTGTGGAAAATTTCGGTAGTGGAGATCGTAAGGCAAAACCCCGACCAAAACTCCAAAAAAAAGCAGAGCAAAGAGAAAAAAACAACCGAGGAAATTCCACCGAGACCAAACCAGACCAAACGAACGCCCAACGCCTCTCCCCCTCCGCCCTCCGCTTCCTTCCTTCCTCCTCTCGTCTCGTGATCTCCTCGTCGTCCTCCTCGCGTCGTCCTGGCCCCCGAGCCCTAGCCCTAGCCCTAGCCCTAGCCCCCCGCCATTTGATGCGGGGGCGCCCGCCATGGCGTCGTGGGGCCTGGGCTGGAAGCGCAGCTCCGAGATCTTCCACCTCACCCTCGACTACGGCGACCTGTCCGACGCGCCGCATCACCAGCACCAGCACCAGCAGCAGGTGCAGGTGCAGCAGCCGGGTTCGCCTCCGACCTCCTCCTCCGGCTCCGGCGCGGGCTCCAGCCCGCAGCCGTCGTCTTCGCCGACCGCGAGGAGCCACGGGGAGTTCGGGTTCCGCATCGAGCTCGACTGGTCGGCGGGGGACGACGAGGACCAGGTCGCGCTGCGGCTCCAGTCGCAGCTCATGGTCGCGCTCCCGCCGCCGCACGACGTCGTGTGCGTCGATCTGGCCCCGAGGGAGGAGGGCGAGGAGGGAGGGACGATTGCGGTGGAGATGCGGGTGGTCAGGAGGCGGGAGGCGCTGCGGTCGGTGCGCGTGGCGCGGGCCGTGGGGTCCGCGGTCGGGAGCGGCGACGGCGCCGGGGTGCTCGCGCGGCTCATCAGATCCAACCTCGCGCCCGCGCCGGCCGTCGACGGGGCCGCGGCCACGGGCGTCCCGGTGCTCGCCGACCACTGGCGCTCCGTCGCCGTGCTCAGCCTCTGCAACTGCGGCTTGTTGGTGAGTCCATTTTCCTATTCGTTCGCCTCTGATCCGGACGAAAATCTTCCATTTCGTACGGCCTAGTGTTTTACCACATGCCCTGATCAATGTAGAATTATGTTACCGCTGTGCTGTAGTGATCTAGGAGGTGGCATTGTAGTGTTGTCGTTTTTTGTTAGGAAAATTTGATTGGATGTGTATAAAGGTGACTTGCATATGTTTGGTTGCTTGCTTCACATTCCTTCACTTTTAGCTATAGAGATTCTGATCAGGTTTAATCACACATTGCGCAACTACATCCACTGACAATTTCTTAGAGATGCTTGCCTGTGCCTCTGTGCAAATGTTGTTCTCTTGTCAGACCTCCTTAATGACTTATTTTCGTGAAATCGTGTTTGGTTTCATAATGGTTGTTTGATTTCTTGATTCGTACTGGTCCGTACAATACATCCTGGTTTAGTTGTGCAAAGATGCATGGATGCTTGATGTATTTCTCCAATCATCCGACAAGAATATTTTTGTTTTGTTCGTGCCTTAACCTGTGGCCATGAAAACTAAGTCGTGGACATATAGACTTAACTTGGCAGGTGTTTTTGTTTTAGTTGCGCAAAGATGGGCAGTTGATACATACTATAATGATGAATGATCTAACCATGAAATGTTATATAAACTTGGCAGACGCTTCCAGTTGAATTAACTCGCATCGCACTTCTTGAGAAGCTACATCTTGACAACAATAAATTGTCAGTTTTGCCACCTGAAGTTGGTGATTTGAAGAAATTGAAGGTGCTGACAGTCGACAACAACATGCTAATTTCCGTCCCTGGTAAGTGAACATGCATGCAACTATGTTAAAAACAGAAAGACGTTTCCAGCTAATATCAACTGCCCATGCACTGTTTTAAGATCTTATTTCCCTTTGACCAAGCAGCAGAACTGCGGCAATGTGTTTTGCTGGAGGAATTATCACTGGAACATAATAAGCTTGTCCGCCCATTATTGGATTTCAGGTTATTCATGTCTTACAGAGGCCTTTTATATTTGATTTTTTTTCCTGTTTGTGTCATTAAGCTAATTATTCATTCTTGGTTCCCAACAGGTCAATGCCTAAGTTGCGTGTCTTGCGCTTGTTTGGAAATCCTCTAGAGTTTCTCCCAGAAATTTTGCCACTGCATAACCTTAGGCATCTCACACTTGCAAATATTAGAATTGAAGCACTGGAAAGTCTTAAATCTGTCACGGTGCAAATTGAGGTTGATAACTCCTGCTTTGTTATCATGTTACCTATGTTGTTTCACTACTAGCAACCCTTTTCATAAGTATATGTTTTGGTTATATTTTCAGACTGAAAATAGTTCCTACTTCATTGCGGCCAGGCACAAACTTAGTGCCTTCTTTTCACTTGTTTTCCGGTTCTCTTCCTGTCACCATCCTTTACTAGCCTCTGCTTTGGCCAAAATAATGGAAGATCGTAGCAACCAAATCGCCATTAGCAAAGAAGAAAATGCTGTCAGGCAGCTTATAAGCATGATAAGCAGCGATAATCGCCATGTGGTACATACTTAATGCCCTCAATTCATTTTGCTCAGTGTTCTGTGAAAACAAAATATTCATTTCAAGCATACGGCATTTCCTTTCTTTAATTTAGAAGTTCTTTTGCAGGTTGAGCAAGCATGCCTTGCTCTTTCATCACTGGGATCAGATATTTCATCAGCTATGCAACTGATTAAGTGTGATATCATGAAGCCCATTGAAGCTGTACTGAAATCATTTGATGAAGAAGAATTAGTATCAGTATTGCAAGTTGTAGTAACCTTAACTTTTGTTTCTGATCATGTTGCTCAAAAGATGTTAACGAAAGATGTTCTGAAGTCACTGAAAACACTTTGTGCACACAAGAACTCTGAGGCAAGATGATCTGGATTTAGACTCTGGTTGATGTGTTGTTTGGATACCCATCGGTGAGCTCACTTGTATTTGCTCCATTTTTTAGGTGCAACGTCTATCTCTATTTGCAGTTGGCAATTTGGCTTTCTGCTTGGAGACTCGTCGCACCCTCATGCACTCTGAAAGTTTGCGGGACCTTTTAATTCGCTTAACTTTTTCACAAGAGAAACGTGTCAGCAAGGCAGCTGCACGTGCTTTGGCAATTCTAGGTATGTTTGTTTGGGTGCTGAATCTTGATTTATGTGATCTGTTTTTTGTGTGTTCAATAATCATAACATGTGTTGATTAGTTTTTAAATCCATCTTCAATTTTTTTAGGTGAGAATGAGAACTTGCGTCGAGCAATAAGAGGAAGGCCAGTTGCAAAGAAGGGTCTACGCATTCTATCAATGGATGGTGGTGGCATGAAGGGCCTTGCTACTGTCCAAATACTTAAACAGATAGAGCAAGGAACTGGGAAACGCATACATGAAATGTTTGACCTCATATGCGGCACGTCAACTGGTGGTATGCTTGCGATGGCTCTTGGGATCAAGCAGATGACTCTTGATCAATGTGAAGAAATATACACAAAACTTGGTGAGTATCTTTTGGCTCCTGAAGTTCAGCATTTTCCTTATTGTGTAATTGTGTTACCAAGTTGCAAAGTGCACTGTTGATTTCTCCAGGTAAACTTGTCTTTGCTGAGCCTGCCCCAAAGGAAGAAGTTGCTACGTGGAAGGAGAAGCTTGATCAGCTTTTCAAAAGTTCATCCCAGAGTTTCAGGGTGGTTGTACATGGTTCGAAGGTAAATAACACAATAAAGATGTTAGTGGGGTGGTGTTTCATGTTACACACGATGTAGTGACCAAAGTATTAATTACAGCACAGTGCTGATCAATTTGAGAGGTTACTAAAGGAAATGTGTGCTGATGAAGATGGTGACCTCCTTATAGAGTCTGCTGTAAAGGGCATTCCGAAGGTTTTTGCTGTATCTACTTTAGTCAGTGTCATGCCTGCCCAACCATATATATTCCGAAATTACCAGGTTTGATACCTTAACATATATATAGTTTGTGCATGACCATTTCAATGCTTGTGCTTATTAGTCAGAAAGGGAGGAAGAGTGATTATTCGCCAAAGTCCTTTTTCTCCCTTCTTGAATATTGGACCATCTATTAACCTAATAAAATATTCCAGTATCCACCTGGCACTGTGGAAGTATCATCAGTCATGACAGAAAGTCCATCAATAAGCTCAGTTGGAACGCCTGTTTCTGGTGCCCCAGTCGGTATCAAACCAATTAACACGGTTGGAGCTGCTGTTTCTGGTGCACCTGTTGGTATTAAACGTGGTGCTTTCATGGGGAGCTGCAAGCATCGCATATGGGAAGCCATAAGAGCATCTTCTGCAGCTCCATATTATCTGGATGATTTCTCTGATGGTAAATATCCCTAAACTTAAACATGAATATTGTTTTGTGCAATAACAGTATGCCTCTATTTGTTGGATTCCAAGATTTATTATCTACCTCAGTCCTTATTGCTCTTTTTTTTCCCCTTCATTTCTCTTCAGATGTAAATCGCTGGCAAGATGGAGCTATTGTAGCAAACAATCCCACAATCTTTGCAATAAGAGAGGCACAACTTTTGTGGCCTGATACAAGAATAGATTGTCTACTTTCAATAGGTTGTGGTTCAGTTCCAACTAAGGTAATATACATTACAGTTCAGTTTTCTGCTAATACTATTGTTTGTTACTAATAAATATTGGTGGTGTGCCAAGAAATAGGTAATCCATGTGCTAAAACAAATTATTTAATGAATTCTTCACATTTTAAAGATATATCTCTTTCCCAATTTTGTAATACCAAGAACTTTCTTTGGTTCAATATTGTTCTAGGATGGTAAATTTAGAGGCTAACTTTTAGTCAAGTTCAAATATTAAAGGTTTTTTGGCACACAATATGTGATCATTAAATTGACACAATAATATTTAATCTCTAGTTTATACCTGTTGGAAACCACATATCAAGGCATATATTACTAGAAGAAACACCTGACTAATCCAAGATGAACAATATGTTTTAGTTTGAAAATTTAACTTCTATGGACGTAATCTACACTCCCGGTGCACTCGATGTAATATATACATCTCCTGGTGCATTGCTTATATACATAAGTTTATTCCATGTATTATGTGTCTAGAGTCGTAGAGGTGGGTGGCGCTACTTGGACACAGGACAAGTTTTAATAGAAAGTGCATGCTCTGTGGAGAGAGTTGAAGAAACTTTGGATACACTGATACCAATGCTCCCAGAAATGCAGTATTTCCGCTTTAATCCAGGTAATTTGAGTTCCAAGGATGTCCTCAAACCACAACAACTCGATCATCGTGTGTGTTTTATTGACTTATGAGCTTTGATACTCAAAGAATGGGAATCTTCTTATTGTGGCAGTTGATGAGCGGTGTGGTATGGAGCTAGATGAGACTGATCCTTCTATCTGGCTCAAGTTGGAAGCTGCAACTGATGAGTACATCCAAAAGAATTATCAAGATTTCAAGAATGTTTGTGAACTTTTAGTTCCAAGATACCAAGAGGAAGAAAAATCATCTGAAATTACCAAATCCATGTCATTTTCAAGATTCAAGCCATCAAATTCAGGTTTGTCTTCTCCAGGTTTTTCATTGTGTAATAATCTGAAGGAATATGTGGCTGATTCATTTTTCGATCCTCTATTTCAGGTTTTAGTGAAAGTAATCCTACCTTAGGATGGAGGCGTGTGGTTTTACTTGTAGAGGCTTCATATAGTCCTGATTTTGGGAAGAAAGTAAATCATGCCCGTTCGCTTGAAACATTCTGCTCCCAGAATGGTATTAGGCTTACTCTAATGAACAATGCTTCTGGATTTGGAAAGGCGGCTACCACGCTTCCAACTCCAATTACTTCTCCCTTATTTACTGGTAGTTTTCCATCTAGTCCACTTCTATATAGTCCAGAGGGCGCCCAAAGAATTGGTCGAATTGACCTAGTTCCGCCACTTAGCCTGGATGGTAATGCGAAGTCCTCGCCGCCAACGTCACCACTTAAGTCATGGCAACCATCTGTACATGTTCGATCACTATATGATAAGTTGCAAAATATGCCTCAAGTTGGTGTGATACACCTGGCACTTCAAAATGATTCAACTGGTTCAATATTGAGGTATTTGTGATTAGAAACCTGTGAACATCCTGTGCTCTATGTTTTGTTTTTTATCTCTAGTTCTTATTATGTGATGCAAAAATTACTATTGCAGTTGGCAGAATGATGTGTTTGTAGTTGCGGAACCAGGGGAACTTGCAGACAGGTTTCTGCAGTGTGTCAAAACCAGCCTGTCAGCCATGTTGCATGGATGCAAGAGAAAGGGTGTATATTCCCTGTCAAAGATTTCATGTTTGTCTGAGTTAGTTGCAGAGTGGCCATCGTTTGAAATTGGTGGCATACACCACCGTTACATAGGGCGCCAAACACAAGTAGGAATTTCTTTCAATCTTTATGTTCGAGATAAATCATTTTGTATGTACTAAGCTATCTTTTCACAGGTAATGGAAGATAACCAAGAAATTGGTGCTTATATGTTCAGGAGGACAGTGCCTGCTGCTCATATGACACCTGAAGATGTTCGATGGATGGTATGCCAACATTGATAACTTGCACTTCCCCTGAATTGCGGTTCAAATTCTATTCTTATGTGATGTACTAATTGTGCTTAGAAAGGACATATTACAAATTAAATTGCGGTTCAAATTAAATTGGATTCTAGTTCCCAACTAAAATCTGGTTAGTACAGTACTGGTATTTGATTCCTCTATTCAACTATATGTTCGAGATAACCCTATATATTTTTTCGTGGTGCAGCCATCAAATACCACAGAAGAGATCATGTTTGGTCAGGGTCATTACAGCTATTGACCAAACCAAAATTTGATCATGACCAATGTTCACATGACTGAAAATTTTAGTCAGGAACCAAATGTTAGTCATGCTCTAATTGCTACAGATGCTGTAGCAAAGGAAAAAAATGCATTGTTCACGTAAAGTGATGCTGTTAGAGCAAGTATAATAGCATGCTACAAGCTAAATGCTGATGTGGAAGAGAGAAGCTGGCTATAAGTTTATAGTCAGCTCAGACACAAGAACCAAGACACCATGTGAGACAAATATATGGGTCCTGCATTAAAGATGAAGAGCTAACCGTTATATGAGCGGGCTATAAGAAGACTACACGGAGTCTTATAGCCAGCTTGTTGGCTATATTATTAGCCTTGCTCTTAGCATGCTTTTGCTATTTGCATTTACAGTTTAGGCACTATTTAGTGCTGATCCATTAAATGCATTTGTTTTCCCAGGTTGGAGCATGGAGGGAGAGGATAATTGTATGCAGTGGCAAGTACGGCCTTGCTCATGGCCTCGTCAAGGCATTTGTGGATTCTGGTGCCAAAGCTGTCATCTCGTCATCCATTGAGCCTCCAGATTCCCAGTCTATAGTATACCATGGGATGGATGTAAATGGCAACCTTGAGAATGGCAAGTTTGTCATCGCCGATGACGAAGCTTCTGAGTCAGAACCCGAGCCCGTTAGCCCCACAAGTGACTGGGAAGACAGCGATGCGGAGAAGAACGGCGATCGCAGCAAAGATACTGATGATGAGTACATGGCTCAGTTCATCTGCCTCCTCTACGACAAGTTGTTCCGCGAGGGCGTGACAGTGGACACAGCTCTCCAACAAGCGCTCAGGTCACATCCAAAGTTGAAGTACTACTGCCATTTACCCAATGTTTTGTAGGTAGTTTACATTCACAGTCCATACAGAAATATACCAAGATGAATATAGAAGAAAGGAATAATAATATGATCTGGTGGATTCATGACGGGGGTTATAGAGTTTATACTCGTATTCGTTGTTGAGGCGGTGATCAGAGACTGTTCTCCCCAAGTGAATCTTTCGGCGAATGCCGTTGTAATACTAGGGTAGTAGTACTGGTACATAGTGCATGTACTGACGAGTTAAGCCTAAACAATAAAGGATGAAAGTTTTGCATGCTGTTGCAGTGATGCTTTGCCTGAAGTTCAAGCTGTTGCCTGCTGCTAGGGTTTCGCATCTTAACATGTTAGAGCTTCCAATCCTATGGGTGTCCACTCCTGTATCCAAACTCTTCATACTTCATGATGAAATACTCATAACATCAATTTCTACAGAGCATGAGGTCACACAGTGAAGAAAGTGAAAGATACAGATGAAGGTTACTACTATCTCTTGCATTGGAAACAGCCTGTGACTCTCCCGGCTAAACTCTACTACCAAACAAAACATGAAAAAAGATTTAAGAAATTTAA
This sequence comes from Oryza brachyantha, assembly GCF_000231095.2. Taxonomy (NCBI): domain Eukaryota; kingdom Viridiplantae; phylum Streptophyta; class Magnoliopsida; order Poales; family Poaceae; genus Oryza; species Oryza brachyantha. The sequence goes on along the minus strand of NC_023169.2, from coordinate 12,286,679 downwards.
AGTATACTACAGCTGAGTCGTCGTCGTCGTCGACGGCCAAGTGATCAGGCCAAGGTTTTGGCGAAGCCGAGGATGAAGTCCCTGGTGTCGTCGGAGGCGCGGTCGAGCGCCGTCCGGCCGTCGACGTCCTTGACGTCGTACTTGGCGCCGGCGCGGAGGAGCTCCTCGATCTTGGGCTTGTCGCCCTCGGAGGCGGCGAGCATGAGCAGGATGTCGACGGGGTGGATGTCCTGGTTCAGCAGCGCCTCCATCTTGTCGTAGGTGCCCTCCACCGCCAGCATCCCCATGTAGTTGAAGTACTGCAGTTGCACGCACATGTTCAGAATCCTTTTGCTACTTCAGAAAATCGAAATTTGCTCTGAATCGAAATTTGCCATGTCCAGATGCTATTCTTCAATCTGAATGTGCTAATCCACAGCTTCTGTTTTCCGGAACTGATATCTGGATTAGCATATTCAAATTTTTCAGATGACCTACAGGCTGAAGCTATAGCTTGTTTTTTTATGGTGACGGAGGAAGGATCGAGAGGTTATCTGAGTATTATAATAGCTACTTAAAGGTATAACAAAAGATCATGATGAAGAACTTCATATAGGCTTTTTTTATGTATAAAACACACCGTTTAGGAGGTTAGAAAGTGTTGGATTCTAGCGTAGGCATTATGCATGAAGACTAAATTGTGTGGTGTGATTGTTTTTCTCCCCCTTTTTGTTACTGGCAAGTGGCCTACATGAGATTATATATAACAGAGTAGAAATGAAATGGGGCATTGCTGTTACAGGTAACAATGTTGGCCTCAATTCAACTCAAACGCTGCATCATTTGCGCTCTTAAACCAAATACAAAATCGGGTTGTCTCACATTAGAATCAACCTTAAAATTGACAATCACCAAGTTAGCACTAGTAGTGGTAGGCTAGTATCTCTGTGACATTATTGCTTGCTTAGCAAACTCATCAGCTCATCCATTCCCCCCGGCCATGGATGGAAGAGCAACCAAGAAACAGAGCAAAAGCACTGACCTGCTCGACGTCGTCGCGGTCGAAGTCGTCCCTGCCCTGGCTGCCATAGATGCCGGCGCCCTCGGCGTCCTTGTTCCCGAACTTGAAGAAGCACGTCGGCCCCACCCTCCCGCTCTCGCTCGCCGGCACCACCGCGCTCAGCCGCGACAGCCGCACCCACCCCAGCCTCGGCGGCGCCCTCAGCCCTCCCGCCCGCTGCGACGGCGAGGCCGCCCTCGCGCTCAGCTGGAAGGTGCACGGGATGGACGCCATGGCCGATGGCTTCTCGCACGTCCGGTGCAGAGTAGCGAGAGGTGGAGAAGGGGGGAAGAGATATATGGAGGGAACGGATAAGTTGTATGTAATCTCAAACTGCTCGTCACTTTAGAGTCTGAACTGATTGCTGTCAGGCTAGAGCATCCTAGATGTCTAAAATTGATCTATAAAATTGAATTTTAAAAATTAAAAGTTAGAAAATATATCTCCAATAGACTACTAAAATTAGCTTACTTACACATATATAAAATTAGCTTATTTATATCCTAAAATTGAGGCAATAATATATGTTCCTAATACAAGTTATTTATTTTTAAATTTCTGTTGAAAAAGTGTGTAATTTTTATGTCTAATATTTTTTAAATGAAACCAATATACTACCTTTTTAGAAAGTAAAATATTTAGCGTTCTTTTAGAGATGCTGACACTGCCTAATTCTGAATCTTTCGTTATGGGGCTATTTGGCTGTCAATCACACTTTACCACCGTGTATTAAAAAAATCATACTTATCTAAATTGAGAACATCAAATTCTTAGCCACGCGAGGGCAAGACTAAGAAAATATTGCCATATTTTTTTATAGTATTTAGCATGAGGGGTCTAGAAAGAAATTTGTTAAAACTCTGACGGTAAACAAATATATGTCAAGTTGGTTAAACTTCGCTAATATTATATATAACAATGCGTGGTAAAGTGTTCGCCAGGAACCAAACATTCCTTATTTTTCTTTCTCCAAGTAAGACAGGACATGAGGTGAGATATTCAAAAGGTGCTGCAGATATGAAAAAGAAAGTGCACGATGGATGCCTAATCTGTGAGATATGGGTCGGTGTGAGATATATTCAAGCTTGGGCTTAGACAGCTAATTACCATGTGAAAAGCCAGTGTTCGCAACCTCGTTGTAGGGTTTAAAATGATGGATTTGGTGGAATTCGATGAATTCCATTCAAAATTTGACACAACCCGAGTGTTTGAGAGATACCTGAATTTTGGGAGACAAAACTAGATGAAATTTGAACGAATCTGTTAGCCCTGAAAATGGGCACATCTGGAAAATGTGAAAAATGGCTCTGCAACTTTGCATCCTTAGGGTATTGCAAATTGAATAAATTGTAGAGAAAGTAAGGTTAAATGTTGAAAGATAGATTTTTTCGGTGCCACATAGGGACAATAGCATACTGCCTTCTGTCCATTCCTGGAAAAGGGAATCCGTGTGCTCAGCTCTCAGTTTGGGCTTTTGGCAGCTCCTACCAGCCTACCACCTGCAAAACATGTAAATTTGGGCTTTTGGCGGCTACCGCCTGCAAAACAAGTAGCGGCAGGCTTTACATGTCAATCATGCAGTATTTTAGAGCATAAATAATGCTCCTACGTGACGTGGGTGGTTTCAACAGGATGCTTGTGGCTTCTGCAGGGGATGATGGCCTTGCCAGAGAAAAGCGTTTGGCCACTCGTGAGCAGTCGCGTTGGGGAGCTTCTTGCCCAGCCATGGCTTGCAGCGGCGTTGGTGGAGCTTCTTGCCGAGGTTGCCACCGCCAGTTGCCGCTACAAAGTTCCCGCTAAGTCGGAGGGCGCGGTGCCGGCGGAGGGGTCGGAGGGTGCGGCACCAGTGGAGGAGGAGGACGGAGACACCGCCGAGCTCCGCCGTTCCCGACTGCGGCTAACACCGTCGATCTACACTGCACCGTGCCCCCGAGCCGTCGCTGTCGATCTATGTTGGCCAATGCCACAGAACCGTCGTCGATCTACGCGAGATTGAGGAGGGTGGCGGTGGCGAGGCAGTAATGGGGCGACGATGACGGCGCGACGGGGAGGAAGCTGGGGGTGACGACGATGGCGCAAAGAGGAGGAAGTTGGGAGCGACGGCGGCAGTGCGAAGAGAGGAAGCTGGGGGTGACGGTAGCAGCGTGATGGGGAGGGCAGTGGCATGATGTTTGGGACTAGTGAGTGATTTAGATTTTTTTTCCCTTATTTGTAAGCTATACAATGTAAAATTTAGGATTTCTCCATACAACGTAAAAATATAAGGACTATAATAAAAGTTAACGATATATAAAACTAAAGACAATTGTAAGCCACTTTGCACAGTGAAGGAGATAAGTGGTCTCCGGCCACGTGTCACGTTATCTCTCCTCTAGAGCCACTTGATGAGGGTAGATGCATTATTCATGTACTTAGGAGCATCCTTTTCTATTTTTCTGCATCATCCTTTTACTTTTGTTTATGCTTATAAGGCAACATTTAAATTATTAACCTTAAATTTGGATTTAATTTTGAAGTTTTTTATTCGTAATTTATTTTTCAGCTATTGACTTTAGATCAATAAGAATACATGTATAAAAGTTTTATTCATAAATTATTTTTTAGCAAAACGATGACCACCAAATTGTTTTAGAAGTGTTTTTTTAGTTCAGCATGTTCTGCAGTAGTTCGTAGATGGCGCATGCTAAAAATGTACCTTAGAATGACTAAGAAAGTAATCTGCATACTCTAGCATTATATTTGCTCCATGGCATATTGGCATATTCCAGAACTGAGAACCAATTCCCGGTGTAAGCAAGCAGCCAGAAAACAGTAAGATCTTGTTCTGAAAGCCCAACAAATACCTGTCAAGATCTCAGTCCCAAGCCCAAACTATTTTGTCTTGGGCCTTGATTATCCTAACCATTATTTGACAAATGATTGATTTTGTAGATACAGATCAAATGATTGATTAACACTAAATTAGAGGAAGTTCCTGTTTGCTCCCTATAAAACACTGCACATTTATCATGTCTGGTAGGGTTGTTAAACTAGCTCATCATCCAGCAACCAATCAAAGAGAGCTCTGTTCACCGTCGTCACCATTAGGACTCTGTAGGAGGTGCTACGTTCCCTCTTGTCTCGTTCATATGATATGCAACAGCAAGAGAAATAGTAATGATCTGACATTGTATTCAATCATGAACAGCTCAAATAGTCACAATCTAACCTTATTTTCGAGTCACAAGATGATTTCAGACATATGTGTTTGTCAGGTTTTTTTCATAATTTGTGAATAAAACTTGTATATACATGCTCTTAGTGATCTAAAAGCTAAGATTGAAAAATAAATTTCAGGGAAAAAAACATTCAAATTTATTGTTAAAAATTTAAATTTTGATTTATAAGTATAAGTACAAGCGAAAAGATCGGGTTGTTTCAACAAAGTCCATAAATCCCTACTATTTCCAGACATCGGTGGAACTAGGCCAAAGCAATTAGGGCTTGAGCCCTAGGACTAGGTCACAATCCCTTAAAATTATATGAAATTATCATATAAATTTTAAAAGGGACATTTACAAATTTATCACTCGTTTTTTCTAAATTGCATAGATGTCACTCGAATGACAATTCTAGTGGTACTTTTTTAATTTTCTAGTGGCAGTTTTGCAATAATATTTTAAACCAGTGGTAAATTTGCAATTATCCTATTTTAAAAATAGTTAAGAGTGCAATAACTTAAGCTATTCTCTTGGATTTTTTTTTCTGGTTCTGCCCTGATTTCAGACATACATTTTCCCATCAAGTTTGCATTTCCAGATGACAAACGGCACCCTTAATCCAGGCCTGTTCATCTGTGCAAGATCTGGACCGTCGAATCAAGATCCGGTGGCGGTAAACGCGCCAACTCATCGTCACAAAAACCACGCAATTGAGTACACAGCATACATCACCATGAAGAACTCGCATTCTGATTGGCGAAAAATGCTTCTCATAAATTAACTTTGGTCATACATGAGAGAAACCAGCAATGAAAATTTTAATAATTACTAGCAATATATAATGCAATCTGGACATTGCAATTTAGCGACAGGAGATAGCTGCCGTCAGGAAGACGGCCTATTCACCGACGGTTTTCAGTCTACGCGAACGTCTCCGACAGCTTGGAGAAACCCAGCCTCCTGAGCCGGCTGCTCATCGGGTTGCCGCACCTGACGTCCACCACCTCCACGCCGGCGACGCGGCACGACGCCGCCGGCGCCTTCTTCTTCCTCGGCTTGCTGCTCCGGTCAACGAGCACGCCGTCGGAGCGCAGCATCGGCGAGCTGGCCGCCGTAGAGCTCCTCCTCGTCGTCGGCTTGCAGGCCACCGCCGCCGCCGCCGTCTCCTCCTCGGCGCTCACACGGTCAGTCCTCCGTCCACTGCTGCCATGGCCGCCGCCGCCGCTCGAGACGCTGGACGAGCTCTTCCTCAGCGTGATCTTCCTCGGGCTGGCCCCGCATGGCACGGACACCGGGCTGCCCTGCCGCCTCAGGCGCGGCGTCGTCGCCGGCGCGGCCTGCGGCGGCGGCGCGGCTTTGATGGCCTCAAGCTCCCTCGTCATCAGCGAGCCGATGGTGCCGGTCGTGCCGACCTTGACCGCGCCTGCTGCCGCCTCGCCATTGGCGAGCTCGGCAGCGCAGGGCATGATCTGCTTATCACAAAGATGAAATTTTTATCACAACTGAAGAAGCAGCAGCAGCAGCTTGGAATGAAATTTTTACTGACAAAGAGGACTGAAGCTAAAGGTAGCTAGAAGTGCACTGCAAGGGTTAAAGAAAGTTCAGGATAAAAAAGTTGCCTGACAACAAGAACAAAAATCATGATGTTTTTCAGCATGCAAGATGGTGGTATATGAGAGGTGCATCATGGCATGCACTTTGCCTCCATGATTGCAGGTTGGGAAAACAATGGGGCAAAGACAAGACTGCAATGACCCAACCACCATGGTAACATGGCATCAACCTGTATGTATTCCTAATTCATGAAGAAAAAAATCCTGGTTCAAGAAGTTATGATATCATAATAAACAGAAGCAATTTGCTCTCCTAATCCAATAAATTGTGATGTCCACACAGCGAAACCAACTAATATGTTCTCCTAATTCAAATTTTATGACATCCAAACAACAAACATGACTATTTAATTTTCCAAATTCAGGAGTGTTGTGCTATTTGCTCAACAAATTCTACCATTGGTCTTGTTAAGGGTACACTATAAAACTTCCATCCATAAATCTAATTAAGAATGGAACCGGTCGGATACAGCACAAAAACTGAACTTTTCTGCAAGAACACATAACATTGAACTTATGGTAGTGCTAAGTATCGAGATACTGAAAATAGAAATCCGATGAACAGAAGCCAATAAAATAGATCAATTCTTCGGTTGACACTCTTTGGATGGTAAATATCCAATTCTGTCATCATAATACTACAATCAATGCAATGATGGCATATAACACAGGGATTAAGAAATCTCAACAAGATGTTCTAAAGTTGTGGTCCAAGTATTTACAGGAGTTATGGAAGGCAATGTCGAAAACGATATGCCATCTGTGTGATATCAACGATTTTAAGGACAAATTGACCAGCAATTTTAAGTTGTGGACTTGCACTATGCTCAAGCTACCCTTTTGGCCCCTTTTCTGTCCCTTCTTTTCTGCCTTAATTTCCTCGTTGCATCTACAGTTCTACACACTACTGATGCCAACTTTCTAGACCACATATGTTGGCCACATTGTCTTGTTCCTTCTTTTCTTCTTTCAGACTAAAAAAGTTAGTACTAATAATAATGTTTACCACCAACAGCAGCAAGAAATAATCAAATGCAAGGAAGCATCACTTCAGGGGATGCCAACTGGGCAAAGAAAAGAACCTACTCCCTTCTGTCCCCTGTTTCTTTGCAATTTTTTTATATGTATCCTAATGGTCTTGGATTCCTTAGGTTATTAATATAATGAATAAATCAACTGCGGCACCAAATCATGTGGCATTACCAAACTCCTTATCAAATACAGGGATGAAAGAAACAAGAGCTAGGCCACAAAATTGTTACAGATTTTCTTGAGAAGAGGCAACAAAATGAGCAGCACTAAACAATAGCTTACATTCCCACTCCTGCATGTAGGACAACATACAGTTTTTGAGATGCAGATTTAATGCTTACAACCACAATCTTTCAGGTCAATGCCCAGAAGAAGCATGGATTAGAGAACAGAAGCTGACAATTTGATTGTAAAAGGAATGCAAGAAAGAAACCAGAAAACTAAATGAACTACTACTCTCTGTTACATACAACAGATCATTTGGTGTGTGTGTGGGTGGGGGGGGGGGGGGGATAGAAGAGAGGCTGAAACTGCCATGAATTACCCCTCAAGAACTCCAGGCATGGAAGGATTTGAGGGAAATGGCATCAAGAAAAACCAACCCAACAAATTGCAAGAGGAAATAGCACAACCAGAACTTCTGAATCCCCAATTAAGGGAGCCTCAAACAAACAACTAGTAATGGACCAATGATTATGCAGCAAATCTCCAATCTCCAGCACCAGATGGGCCAGGAAAACTTCAAGAAATCATCATACAGAGTAAGCAAGAAACAAGAAAAGAGACCATACCAGCAAGACCTGTTCGATCTTGAACCGCTGCAGTCTGCACACCAGAGAGGGGAGGGGAGGAGAAAGCAAAATGGAGATAAGGACAGGAGCAGCCTCTGAACCGAATTGAAGGGGGTGAGGGGAGAGTAGGTCTCATTCAAATGACCATGTTGTGTGTGTGCCTTGAAGGGTGCAACTTCTACACCTCTACCCCCATTTATTGCCTGCCTCCTCCATCTTCTTCCCTCTCTTCTCTGTCACAGTGTCAACTGCCATTTGTGTGTGTGTGAACATTTTTTTCTACTTTTTTTTAATTTTTTAGAAAGTGTTTTCAAGAAAAGAATACTGAATATCGTGAAGGGGTTATATGCATATTGGGCTTTCTTGAAATTAAAGAATTCAGAGCTTGGAGCTATTTGGAGTTTTGGACAGATTCCACCTCGGTGACATAAAAGCATTTTTTTAAAAAGTTTTCCACATGCCTGAGTTGAAATTTCAGGTTAGTTTATATGTGCCTGTGTGTTTTGACTACCACAACAACAAAACATGGCTTATGCTTACTGGTTCAGTTCAGCTAAGCAGAACATTTCTAAATAGTTAGCATCTTGGGTATGTAATATGTTACTTCATTTTACAAGTTAATAGTATCGATTATTATTTTAGGATGCCTGTTTATCCGTTTAACAATTCATGAATGAAGACATTTTACATTGCAGCGCTATTTTGTTTACTACCCCTTAAATTTATACGGTGCAAGTTGTTTGATGGTATGTCAATATATCAATTAGGTTTAGCATGTGTGGCCAACATTATGAAATGGAAGGGGCATATCTTGAACACATCAAAATTTAACAAATTTGCAACCACTTATGTAATTTAATTTAATTTAATCCGTGATGTTTCATAGAAAAAGGTTTTTCCAACTACAATTTAGAATAATTTTTTATTTAAAAAATACCTCTGGCATCCAGTTAATGAGGAGATGGGGCACATCATGAACGCGCTCCAAACAGGAAATTGAACGGCCTGTTAGGTCCTGTTTAGATCCTTTAAAATGGTAAAAATTTTGTCAATCTAAAACACTTTTTGGTAAAATGGATCTAAACACCAGAGTAAAAAATTACAACTTTATATTTGACAATTGACAATCTAAACTAGCAAATTTCGCTTAAAAATACATAGGGACGCGGACCATTCCTCACTTTTGCAAAAAAAATGACAACTTTTACATGTCTCTGAACACCAACTTAAAGAAATACAATGCCAAAACTTTTACCACCAAAACTTTTGCGATTTACCATTTGCCATTTCAAAGTCTCTGAATAGGCGTTAGTCGATATCAGCCAATTTGCAAATCGATGTTTTTCTCTAGGTATTTGTGCTGAGCATGCTGTCTTCCCAAATTTTGATTGCCGAGCAAGACTGCTTATTTAAATTTCTTTATGGACATAAAAAACCCAAAAAACAGTCTAAAAGAAAGTGCAGTCGCTTAAAAGAGAAGAAAGTCTGATAAAAATATTGGAAAGGTCAGTATTCTGGACAACGCAGAAAGGCGGCAGTCAAACACATGTATGGAGTTATGCGGACTCGTCGATCCGTTTATAAATTTAAATTTAAAATTTTTAATATTAAATTAAAATTTGATTTTATAGTTTTTAAATCATAGATTATTTTCCAATATTTGCTTTTAGATCGCTATATATAAAAATTTTATTTATAAAATATTTTTTGTTTGTAAATATGTTGTTTCGTTTTTTTCTTTAAAAGCCAAACAAACACTACTGTAGACCACAATCTGCGCTTTGCCTCTCAAACATGAGCCAGGTGATTGTTTATCTTTTTCATAGAAAAGCAAACATCATATTTGCAAACGAATAATAATTTATTAATAAAAATTTTATATAAATATTCTTAGCACTCTATGAGCCAATGAAAATAAACTTCATCCAAAAAACCATAAAATTAACATTAAAAATTCAAATTTTAACTAACAAGCAAAACAGAACGAAAAGATTGGGTGGAGATGTTCATGATTGGTTTCATATACATTTATTCAAAATAAATGAAGATTGGTTCCATATTCAAATTTTAATCAGCTCGACTTTTCGTGGTATGAACTTGATGAGAATCTAGAATTCGTTCGGTTTGGTGTCAAAATTGGTCTTTCCATTTTTTTTTCTGATGCTAAAATTTGGGTAAGTTTTGGTATGGCTAATTTTGGCGAGCAATAACAAACTCATGTTCAGATTGAAGCCAAAATATAATGTGTTTAGTTTTTTGTAAGCATGCCAAATTTGGCTTCAATCTAAATATATACTTAGCACTATTAAAATTAACAAATATAAGAAAGCATAATTTATGAGACAAACCAAACCAGCCCTTAGAAATCCATAAAATTGTTGTAATATAAAATTTAGTTGTCAAAGTTTCAAAAGTTTGATCAAATGCTATCTAAACGTCAAATTTGATGGGAGGGAGTATGGCGCAGTGAAAATGTTGCAAGCTAGTTCATCGTTACGATTAAATCAAATCAAGCAAAACTACGACCGAATCATCGGCACATCATTTTCTGTCAAATTTTGTTTAGTTTAATGCATCGTAATTACTGTTTTGTCCGGCTCCAAACGACCGTAGTTGGTCGGACATGCAAGAGTTGCCAAGAACTGCTAAAAAACTAAGGAAAGATTAGATATGATGAAGCAGAGTACAGGTTCTTTTGGGGTGATTGTTCGTTTTCTTAATAGAAAGCAGACAACATATTTATAAAAAAAAATTATGAATACATATTTTTAGTAATCTAAAAGACAAGGCTTAAAAATAAACTTAGGTGAAAAAACTCAAAATTAACTCTTAATTTATTTAAGGTGAAAAAACCGAAGCGCAAATGACGATGGTGTTTAATTCACAGTTTACCATAACTACGCCACTATCGCTTTCCATCCGTTATAACCGGAGCCGCACTGCACGTCGACGAATTGTTTTGATCCTCTAGCTCTAATCAAGTCAACGATCGACGGCCACGCCTCTCATGTTACCTGCTTCAATTTGTTAATAATGCGATTTGTCCTTGTAGTAGTTGTGATTGATTAGTGCTGCCTGTTTGACGTACGTACGTGGTACGTGCCACCTGCAGGCCAATTTATATGAGAGTACCTACTTATCTTTGTCTGTTTCTGAAGTAGTAGCACGCGACGTTAGCCAGAGCGAGATGTTGAGATACAGTAGAGAAGGGAGGAGAGAATAGAAGCGTGTTGTAAGTTTATAGCCAGCTCGGCCACAAAAACTTATAAATTCTGTGAGAGAGACAAGTGGGTTTTTAATAATGATTGAAACTATAAAGGTTCTTATAATTGGCCTGCTAGCTATATTATTAGCTTGGCTCCTGGTGGAGTACTATAGTAGTATCAGATTACTTGGCATTATTAGCATGCACATCCTACTACCAGGTAGTAGTAGAATATAAGGATACATTAATCTGAATCGTTGATTTCAGATCTACTGTACTCTGTACAGCACCCTAAAACTACGAATTAGGGGAAATTTAACTAATTGCCACTTTTACATGTTGTGTGGTAATAGATTTGCCACTCATCCCTCACTGTAGCTGTGAGGGGGATTAAGATGATATGAAAAATAGTGGCAAAAAGTTAAAAGTCCCACGAATTAGCAGGCAATACAGACATGTATAGCTATATCTCAACCATGACCCAGATCAAGCCCTAGAAGCACGATCAGGTTTAACAAACCGTTTGACCCGTCGATGTCGTCCCAACCGGTAACACGATTAATATCGCGTGAGAACAGTGAAAACCATGATAAATTCGTCTTTTAAAATTTGAATTTAAAATTAGTGGCAGGGACAATTTTATCGTAGTTCGAGACAAAAACATCACTTATTAAACCAAGACTGGAATCCAGGTTAAGAATGGTTTTGTAGTAGTTTCACTATGGTAAGCAACATGGTTTGCTGCAGTGACAAACATGTACAATACCGTAACACCGCGCATTAGCAGGCAGTACAAACCGGTATGGGCTATTGGGCTGTAAGACAAACTTGACCCAAACTAACCCATGGGAGCTCCACCGATGCGCAGAGAAATTTCATTATACGCCATCCAATTCATGAGCATTTAATTAAAAACTATATCATTATAAATCATCTAACTCGTGAGCATTTATTTAAAAATGACGTCTTTTAAAATTTAATTACCGCCAAAGATTTAAATTATCTTGTTCCATGCCACTTCTATATCCATCCAATTGGCCGCCCGCCGCACATGGTCGTTTTTTACTGAGTTTCAGAACCCAAGCTGAGGCTGGGCTGCCCGAGGAGAAGTCGTCGTCCGTCTGCCACCACCATCGTAGCTTACCGTGGGTCGTGGTTTTTCCGATAATAAAAGATGAAAGATTATCCGATAGCTAATAGTATAGATAATAAAATTAATTATTATACAGTTAAAAATCTACTATAGGAATATGATATAATACAGTTCTATATAAAAATTTTTACCGAGGAGGATGAGAAGTATTTCATCTTTATTTTAATAAATAACACCATTGATTATTTATATGCAAATGACTATTTGTTTTATTAGAAGTTTTCACGTAAATATGCGAAAATATGAGTTATAGTTAAATATATTTAGTAATAATTCTAATCACAACACAATAATTAACAATGTTTTAAAAGATAAAATGAATGATTAAACATGTGATAAAAAATTAATAGTTAACAGAGATATCCGTTAAAATACAATATCGAGATAGTACTTCCAATTCCTATTGTGCGTGCCGCTACCATCAACGCCATGGGGCACTTCTACTCCAACACCGTGGAGGATGATGCAGCTGGACAACATGCGGGCATCGTCGGTGCCAATGGCAGCGCGAGTACTACCCAACCCATTGGTATACATGTAATAATTTACAAATAAAACTTTTATATACATGTTCATAATAATAATTAATAATAATTAGTATTAAAACATAAATCACGATAAAAAAAATCTCAAAACGAACTTTAAATTTAAAATTGAAAACCAAAACCGCGTCTATGCTGTCCCATATCGTTCTCTCGACATCATGGCTCACCTGAGGAGTCACCGGTAAGGCGGTAAGGTAACAGGAACATCAGCTGGCATAGCAAAGGGGAAGGTTGGCCCCGCCGGAGCTCATAGAACGTTCTGCTGCCTAGCGACCGAGGCCGTGCCCGTGCTTGCAATGGGTCTGGAAACGAGTCTGAGGAGGAAGAATCTGGGCCGGCCTAGGCTCGTGCTTTCGACTCGGCAGCGTCAATGGCAGTGAATGGTTGGTACTCCCTCACATTTTTTTTAAGGTTAGTTTCAATTTTAAACTAACCAACGTCTAATATTTACATATATACCTGACGTACTGCTATTTGGATGGACGGAATTGGTACATAACAAAAAGATCGAATCCACGTCCTCGATGCAAAATCTCCGAGAAAACGTAATGAACTTGATGCCAAATTCCAAAAAAGGCTTGAGAAAAATGGATAAACCGATGGAGCCGTGCTCAAAGTAAAGCGTCGCACCGAGTAGGTGAGGACGGTGATGGACAGTTGGACACGGACGAAGGTACAACACGTACGTACGTACGCCGTGTCAACCACCGCTACAGGCAAAGCAGAGACCGACGCATGTCACGCATCATGCGTCGTCGTACGTGCGTGTGGCCTTGGCTTGGCTGGTTCCTCGTGTCTCATCTCCTCTCGGTTGCCGATGCCTCGCTGCTTTCGCCGTCCCGTCGGCACCACCACCACCGCGTGATAGATAGATAGCAGCCAAAACACAGGCGCCTGCCCGGTCCGCATGCATGCGCGGAGGAGCCGCGGCGTTGCATGCTCTGCGCGCGGTCGCCGCCCGGCGACCACTGTACCCGCACCTGCGCCCTTTTGTTTTGACGTATGTTTACCGTCTCTTCGGTTTGGAGGAATTTTAAAGAAATGGAACTGTTTTCTCTAGAATTCTTATGATCCGAAAAAACCCTTACGTTTCTGATTGGGTCTCGCATTACCACCCTTTCTCCGTGATTTATACGACTTTCTGTGGAGCACCAAATATATTGTCCATCATCTATTGCCTCTTGATCCGGTGGCTCGGGGTGCTCTATTACAACATACTCCCTCCGTTTTATAATGTAAGATGTTTAACTTTTTTGCTTATAATGTTTGATTATTTGTCTTATTTAAAAAAATGAAAATATCATTTATTTTGCTTGCGATTTATTTTATTATCAAAAGAACTTTAAGCACAACTTATTATTTTTTATATTTATACTAAATTTTTAAATAAGACGAACGGTCAATAACCAAAAAGACAATCATCTTACATTATGAAATAGAGGTAATAGGTGATAACACATCACTTATGGCTATTTAAACTCTATCAAAGGAAGGTGTTGTAGTCTACTACCTCCACCCATATATAAACACCCATATATCTTTCTCCGTGATCATGTTGCTGCACCTCCACCCATATGATAAACACCTTTAAAGTGGCACCGTCGATGTATCGGTAGGATTAAAATTGTCGTCAGGAAGAGATCATGAAAAATCAATTGTGCAGGGTTATTTAAGATGCATGTTTTTTTATAAACAATAGCATTTCTATATATTCATAAGGCCTAAAGTGTAGGTGCAACAACACCAACTAAAACATTTGTTCTTAATACCACATAATGCCCCATCAATTAATTCCCAGAAAGATTTAATATACTATGCTATTTGGGTGTTAATACAAAAGGTTATATATAAACCACTTGCTACACAAAACGGATTCGTGGGCAGTAAAGAAGACAAATGTTGGATGGTCTTGTTTCTATTAGAAAAAAAACAACAAAGTTTTCCTCCTCTCTAGGACTAAAAACTATATTGTCGTCACGTGAGATGCCATGTAGTATCAAAACCAGGTTGTATTTGGATAGAAGGGTAAATCGGCTAGATGGAGAGTCGTGGGGCCAGAAAGATTTAACCCATACTTCCATGTACTATTACTTTTCATATTTTTATGTGTTAAAATTCCTCTAAACTAAATAAATTCTTTGGTTGGCTTGCACAACGACTATAGCTATTTTTTTTTAATATTTTTGAATCATATGATTTTGCATATGCATTTTTATTCTATTCCTAAGACTTAAAATCCTATGAACCAAACATGTCCTAATTACGAGTGTTTTTTTTTATCAATTTAAGGACTTATCAGATGGTCTTGTGTGACTACTTATTTCAAAGAACTCACCATAGTTTTCGAAAACAAGAAAAAAAAAACACAACCTTGTAGCCAAGAGGGCAGCAGGTCAACCTTCCAGGGCCAACAGCGAGCCGAGTGACCGCTCATGGCCCCCAAACCGGAGGGTCTAAGTCTAAAATTTAAAATTATATATATATATATATAAAAGGTTTTTCATCGTAGTTTAAGTATTTTACGTAACTATATCATCTGCAAATATACTGAAAATGTAGAGTCCCATTAAACACATACGAAACACTCTGCACTCACACAACACAACACCACACCACGCGCGCGCACGCACGCATACGTGTCCAACAAACCAACTGAGCAAAACTAAAGTCCTCGTACTCTTGTTTTGCTAGCAACAAGCACTCACAACACACTATTCCAACACTCCCGCTTCAAAAGTAGTACAACTGTTATTGAAAAGCTTTGTCCTCATTGAAAACCTAACAAACTTTGCCCTCATTCAGGATGGATGGGACGATTCTTGTGAAAATCTCACCTAAACCAAACTTTATCGCTGAGTCATGGTGGTTGTCTTTTTGGACGGCGCAGCCAGCATCCTCTCTATTCCTCTCTCCGGTGAAAGAATCCATTTAAGGCCACGTTCGTTTGGTGCGAGGGTAACTTAAAATTTACTTATCCTCGTACGAAAAACATAGTAATAGATTAGTACGTGATTAATTAATTATTAATTATTAAAAAAATAAAATAAATTAATAATAATTTTTAAAACAACTTTCATATAAAAATTTTTTGCAAAAAATACACCGTTTAGTAGTTTAAGAAGCGTACACGTGAAAAAAAAGGTAAGTTAACTCGTAGGGCTTGAACGAACGCGGCCTAAGGCATTCTCTACTGCATTCTCTGCATGCTGTGGCCGAAAACATGAGTCAATCACAGCCCAATTATGAAAATTTGCGGTGTACAAAACGGTTATCTCCGGCCTTTCAAAGTTGGAGCTTGTAACGAGCAGCGTGGGCTTAAAAAAAACTTTGGCCCACTTGATAGCAAACTGACGCAAACGGCTAAAACAAAAGGTAAAGTTTGAGGGCCTCGACGCATTCTCGTATTTCATAGGCACGCATTTTATAGAAAAATTACTTAAAATTATATCAATTTATTTTTCGAGTTTTGTAGCTAATATTTAATTAATCCTTGACTAATTCATCAATATGTTTTACGTGCGGGGAAAAGAAGTTTCCAATCCTCCATGCGAATTTGTAGGATTTTTATAAGAAACAGTTTAATTTCTCTATTTTTCATAAAAAAGAAAACTCCCAGCTGAAAGGCTCTTGCATGTTCGGCCAATCCTACTGCTTTTGTCCATAACACAGTAACACATCACCAATCTTGCTCATTGATATAATAAATTATTACACTTGCATTTGGTATAATAGAATATAGAAACCGGTCTAATATAATAATAATGTTCTACGAGAAAACCGTCGATATTTGTCGGCAGCGTGTGAGGAAGACCACAAGATTAGTCCCTGCATGATGCCAACGGTGATCATAGCCTTCGTAGGCAACAACGATACTATACAAATAACAACAGGGACGTGCTAACCACCTACAAATATGGCGTTTTTTTGTTTCCGTTGCAAGTTGCAGCACAGAGCTGCTGTTGATGTGTAAGCTTCTCCCACCAAATGCCTCTTCTGCATCTACCTCACCAAACCAATCAACCGAACCAGGGGCTCTCTCCAGGTGATCACCATCGTCTTCACTCTTCATCGACGTAGGCGGCGCTTACTAATCCAGAATTTCTCGTTTTTCACCTCCACGCTTTCCGAACTACTAAATAATATATTTTTTATAAAAAATTTTTTTATAGAAAAGTTGTTTTAAATATCATATTAATATATTTTATAATTTTTTTTAAAATCAATTAATCATGTACTAATATATAGAGAAAATCTAACAAATATCATTAACAAACGTCTGAGTCTAAGAAATGACATTGACGAGTACGAGTTCTAAGAAACATCATTGTCCAAACGAATTTGTCTGAGAAATATCATCGCCGTCAGGGTTCCACCCATTTCTACCGTTAAATACACTATTCATACTATAACATTTAACGAAAAATAATTGACGGAACTCTAACGGTGATGATATTTCTTAGACAAATTCGTTTGTACGATGACATGTTGTAAAACTCGCACTCGTCGATGGTATTTCTTAGAATTAATTATTTGTCAATGATATTTGTTAGATTATCTCAATATATTACTATTACTGTGATTTTTGCACCGGATTACTAATCCCCAAGCAACCGCGGCCGTGGTAGCAGAGAAAAACATTATACCATGGTGAATTGTAAACATGTCGCGAAGTTGCCCCTAAATTTTGTCATACCTATCGCCTATGTAGTCTTTTTTCTTTTCTTCTGATTACGCTGTGAAGTACACATATACCTCTCGAAGTCACGAGTACGTCTTTTAACAGGGTTATCGATTTAACGTGCTATGTTATCTATTCTATATTATAAGATATTTTGGTCATACTAATATAAATCTAGAGAGAAACCGAACTTCTTCTAATATGAAGCGGAAGTAATTGAGGGGTTGTTTAGATGGGGCTAAACTTTTTAGTCTCATGTCACATTGGATGTTTGGACACTAATTTGAAGTATTAAACATAGACTAATAAAAAACTAATTTCATGAATAAGAGCTAATCCGTGAGATGAATTTTTTGAGCCTAAATGTTTACTGTAGCATCACATAGGCTAATCATGGGTTAATTAGGCTCATTTCGTCTCGTGAATTAGTTCAAGATTATGAATATGTTTTATTAATAGACTATGTTTACTATTTTTAATAAGTGTCCGAACATCTGATGTGACTAGAGACTAAAGTTTAGCCTCCAGTAACAAACACCCTCTGAACTTATACATCCTGGATTGGACTGTTGTTGCTTACATGCAGATGAGAAGAATGAACTTCGTGTGAGTTGTGACAGATGTTGAGTCTTACTCCAGGCAGATGAGCATGGAATGAACTTCTCACCTTGAAATTGACCCCTAACTTCCAAATCAGCCTAGCGAGATCAGATTTTTGTCAACGGATAGAACTGCATTTCACCTTAAAATTGATGTGCTGCTTTTATTCAATATTATCGGTAGTACTGTTGCTGTCAGTTTTGAGTTCGACCGTGCATTTTGTACAATTAATTCCGGTGGCAACTTTCAAAGGACAGGAAAAAAAAAACATCGACTGACACAGGCGAGATGAACAGATTTATGGGGCCCGACATAATTCATCATGAAGATAATGAAGCTTATACGGCAGGCAAGCAACGAATTTGGAAAATTTTTAAACTTTAGAGGATAAAAAACTGCAACCATGGTGTTTTCGAGAGCAAACGGCACCGTGTTCGATTAATTCAGTTCTGATTGGATGAGCTACGATCAATAAGGGTCTGACTCTCTCAATCGTCATGTAAGCAAATTAGTGACATGGAGGAAAGAGATGCAAGGAGAGAGAAAAACCGTTGTTATGCATGACAACAGCTTACAGTCGACTCATATCATTTATTAAAGAAAACATTCTTGTATAAGGGTGGATAAAAAGGAAACTAGCGTAAAAAATATTTTATTGCATTCGTGAAGAAATCGTACCTGACTGTACCATTGTACGTATCATTCTAAATTATGTTCCTGTTGCTGACGTGGATCAGATAACAATCGATAATAGGCTCTACTTTTGAACATGCCCTAAGACGTACAAATGTGAATGAAGCAGTAAACATATATAATTTATAGACAAAACCTTCCGTTCCCATAAAAATAGGTTACAATAAATATAGAATATACCCAATATTAACTTTCGAAACATAGAATATACCCAATATTAATTGTTAAAATTTAAATTATGGCTGTATTTACTTGGGTCAACGACAGGAAAAATCTAACAGTACAATTTGACCCGTATCATCCTAGAACAAGATCCTTTAACTTAAAGTCCGAGGGACCTGTGTTACTGACATATGGGCCGATATACGGTGGGGCCCACATGTCAGCCTCAACCTCCCTCGGACTTACTCAGAAGAACCTCCTCCGTATCATCCCACGCTTCCTAGACCCTGTTCTAGACTTCTAGTAGTGGGCTGTTCATACTATGAATTGTATAAAGACTTATTTTGCATAATACTAGAAATAATAAATGGCTCAACATTTGATATTCTGTTATATTTATAAAAAAGTCTGAGAGGATATGATTTTGATAAAGTTAAAAAGATATCCAAACTACGGGTGTTCCGATAATATATTTTGCTAAGCCTTCTAAAGAACCTATATATGCTCAGCGACTTAATAATAGTACATTTTCTTACTACATACTAGCCAGTTTTTAAAAGTGGTACTCGGGTTTAACAAAAATGACTTGTTTTTGCGATTATCAGGTTTAAGATTATCTCTGGATGTATAATGAAATATATGTGCTACAAGGATTGTTGCCTTTTCAAATGAGGTTCACAATCTTAAATGTTTTTTTTTTCTGACTGTACGCAGTTTTTAGTGAGATTATAACACAAACACGGTACATTACGTGTTGCTCTCGGATGTCTACCATTTTACTAGTAGCTGCGAACAAAATGAGAGCCGGGTCAATTGGTCAACTAGACTTGACGGGATTATTTTTTGGCTTTTACTTATAAAATTTATTTATTTATTCTACCGACGAGGGTGTTTATACGATGTAATTAACACAGATATTATTTTGGATGTATTGTTGATGTCCATTGACTTTCAAATATTTGTTTGCCTTCCTATTTTATTTATTTTTAAATATGTAAAATTACAAGTTATATTTGAAGTTTCTTTAATAATAAAATAATTCACCATAAAATGAATAATAACAATGTTGTAAAATTTTTGAATGATAAAAACAACCTAAAAAAAGAGAATAAAAAATTGCTATATTGACACACCAAAATACAGCTTCTACGTTTTGACACTCTAAATATTGGTTTTGATTAAATGACACTCTAAACATTGTGTTGCTTTATTCATCGATATTCTAACAATTTTAATCAATTTCTTATTTTTCTTTCTTATGTTTTAGTCACCTAAAATGACTATCTTGCCTCTATATTGCATATGCCAATATATGGGCATGTCTTATTAATTGGACTATTTTTTTTCATTAACATTACATGATATGGTTTTGTAAGGACTTAATCAAAGACATTACTACATCCGTTTTATATTATAAGACTTTCTAGTCTTGTCTAAATTCATTAATCGATGAATGTATATGATTTATATATATGTCTAGATTTATTAACATCTATATGAATTTAGGCAAGACTAAAAACTCTTACATTGTGAAATAGATAGGGTACTGCCTAACAACAACTGAAAAAATCGTGAATAACATTTTTTGAGAAAGGAAAGATTTTGTGTTTCTACCACCACAAACACAACCTTCTTTAGAAAAAAAGAATGAAGGAACATTGGCTACGGAAAAATAGCGTCAAGTCAGCAATATTGGAGAAAAATAAGTAAGGGTATAGTTGTCAATTCATATGGTAAAATACTTAAAAGAAAAAGAAATGTATTAATAGAGGGCAAATGATAGTGAATCAAGCAATATAATATTTAGAGTGTCATTTAATCAAAACTAATCTTTAGAGTGTTAAAATGTAGAAGCCACATATCAAGCTTGATTTCTAGGAGGCCACGTCATCATTAAATCACAGTCATTCGATCAAAGAGCACTATATTTTTACCACGTGTCTTGCACAAATATTACGTTACTCTTTTATAATTGCAGGAACGCACGGGCATCACCTAGTAAACATATATAGGGCACCAAATCAGCTTTCCCAGGTCGCTTTACTACTAAAACTGAACCCAGCTAATCCCTGACAAGGTGGCCCCACACTCTACCACCTTAGTGGGCCCTCACTCCCTCCCCCTCCTCATCGTCTCGAAAGAATCTTGAACCCTTTCGCCCACTCCCTCTTCGCCTCCGCTCTCCTTCCCAACCCAACCCAAGGCGAGATCTCGCCGCCGCCGCCATTCCCCAAATCCGCCGGGGAAGTGCAAAACCCCCAGCCCGAGCCCACCGCCCGATCCCGCGGAATCTGCACCGAATTCGCTCGGTGGATGCGTCGGGGCTCGAGGCGGAGTGCCCCCCGCGCCCGAGAATTTTCAAATCTGAGCTCGCCGCTGCGGTTGGCGGACGCCGGCATTCCCCGGGTTTGACGCCCCGGATCCGGCCGGGGGGATGGCGACGGCGGTGTCGAAGTCGGCGGCTAAGCCGCATCCCAGGTCGCCCACCACCGCGCAGCCGCCGAACAACGGTTCAGCTGGCGCGGGGGTGGGGGTTGGGGTTGGGGCGGGGGGAGGTGGTGGGCCGGTGGCTGCGGGTGGCGTCGGGGCGACGCCGTCGAAGAACGCGGCGATGGCGGAGCTCAAGTCGCGGGTGCTCGGGGCGCTCGCGAAGCTCTCCGACCGGGACACGCACCACATCGCCGTCGAGGACCTCGACCGCATCATCCGCTCGCTGCCGTCGCCCGACGCCGTGCCCATGCTGGTGCACGCGCTGACGTCGGACTCCCCGGGGCTCGCGTCCCCCGCGCGGCGGGAGTCGATGCGCCTCCTCGCCACGCTCTGCGCGGCGCACCCCGACGCCGCCGCGCCGCACCTGCAGAAGGTGATGGCTCACCTCTCCCGGAGGCTCAAGGACACGAACTCAGACACGTCCGTGCGGGACGCATGCCGCGACACTGTCGGGCAGCTCTCGGCGGTGTACCTCCGACCCCTGGCTGCTTCATCTGCCGCGGAAGCTGGCAATGCGACCGTCACACTGTTCGTGAAGCCACTGTTCGAGGTGATGGGTGAGCAGAGCAAGGCAGTGCAAGGCGGGGCGGCGGCCTGCCTGGCAAAGACGGTAGAGGGTGCGGGGCCTGGACCTGGGGTGGTAGGGATGTTTGGCAAGATTGGTCCGAGGGTTTGCAAATTGCTTGGTGGACAGGGAGTACAGGCTAAAGGTGCACTTCTCACCATCATCGGGAGCTTGTCTCAGGTGGGTCTTCGCCATATTTTTCTTTGTGCATGCTATATGTTGGATGAATTGACATGACAGATGCCAGATTGCCAGCTGGTAGAAATATGTGGTAGATTTTATTAACTTTATTTGTGATGGGTATTTAGTTTTCTGTCTGATTATGTGAATTTTATCAGACTGGCCAGTGTGCAGGAAATGGTTTGCAGTAAGTGTTGTTTGGTGGTGCTGCTACTGTGGTCATATGTAGTTTCATCATGTAATCCATTTCTGGTGTCGCCTATATATCTTGCTAACAA
The DNA here is from genome assembly GCF_000231095.2 of Oryza brachyantha. Classification (NCBI taxonomy): domain Eukaryota; kingdom Viridiplantae; phylum Streptophyta; class Magnoliopsida; order Poales; family Poaceae; genus Oryza; species Oryza brachyantha. The sequence goes on along the minus strand of NC_023169.2, from coordinate 12,264,455 downwards.
TCATATGTTTTTTACGACATGCCATTTCGTTTTGCGCCTCTGGAGTTATGGATGGCGGGGTGTTTAACAATTGCACCACTGGATACATAAACTGTATTTACTTTTTTGTGGTGTTTGGCCCCGTGAACAATGGACTACCATAGGGTTATGATTTTCAACTTTTAAATTATCTAATAATTAACCTTTTGCTTTCTTCTCGTGGCTTTTTATTCTTTTTAATTTCTGCAAGTATTATACGATATCCTCTTTTACCTGGTGTAGAGATATGATGTGCTAGTGTTGGAATTTCAACTGGAATTTTATTCTAACATAATTCGATATATCGATTCATGTATTAGCTGAGAGGTAGAATACATTTTAGCTATTTGTGCCACGGAGTTTACTGCATTTGCATGTCTCTTACTTACTATAAATTTGGAAATGTAGTTTTAATAATTTAGATGTATAAGTCTACTCCTTTTGATTACTGGGTGGATGGACCATGTAGTTATGTGGACTAGTGAGGGTTTGTTTGTTGTTTGGTGCAATGATTGATGCATTCCAATAAATAAATGAATCAAAATTCCAACTCATGTTTAGTTATGTTTTCTTGTTATATTAACAGGACTGTCACAGAACTAGTTATAGTTAAAAGCATGAGCTTTGAATGGCATTGCCATGAATACTGCAAGAAGTATTATTTTGCTACACATATCTGATAAATACTATCAGTGACGTAACTATTGTCACATTCACTAGTCCTTGTCTGAGTATCTGTTGATATCTTTCTTTTCAGGTTGGAGCAATCAGTCCTCAGAATATGCCTCAGACATTGCAAAGCATTCGTGACTGTCTCGAAAACAGTGATTGGGCTACTAGAAAAGCTGCAGCGGATACATTGTGTGTCCTGGCCACATATTCAGGCCGCTTGATAGGTGATGGAACAGCTCCAACCATAGCAGCCCTCGAAGCTTGCCGTTTTGATAAGGTAACTGGAACTTCAATTCGATCAACCCAAACTGAAGTATCTGTTGCTCTTAGATGCATTCTTTTCACATTATGGGAACTCATGATCTCATGCATCATGTTGTGTTAAGATGTTCCTGTCATTTTTTTCCAGGTAAAACCCGTCAGAGATAGCATGGCAGATGCAGTGCAGCTATGGAAAAAATTGGCAGGAGATGATTCAAATGGTATCATTTTGTTTTTTAGTTTAAAATTCCGTGATGTTATTTATGTGTTTACTATTTTATGCTTATTGCAACACAATTTCCATGCAACAGATGGTAAATCAGCTGATGGTGAAGGTAAACTGGACTCCAAAAGATCAATGCAAAGCTTGGATTCACCTAATAACAATGACAAAATGAAGGGCAGTAGCATAGCTGAAAAAGCAGCAGTTCTCTTAAAGAAAAGGCCTACATTGACTGACAGAGAATTGAACCCTGAATTTTTTCAAAAGCTCGAGACAAGAATCACAGATGAATTAGCTGTTGAGGTAGTTGTACCCCGCAAGACTTTGCAATCTCATTTACAAAGTGAAGAGGAACCAGAAGATGCAGATGGGGATCCTGTTGGTCCAGCTAACAGCAATGGATCAGCAGATGATGAAGCAAATTTGACTCAACTGCGTACTAGCTCAAATTTTCAAAATATTCGAGATAGATGGGCTGGCCAGAGAGGAAACAGAAACAAAGATGCAAAGGTTAGGACATCTGATGTTGACGATAGGAATGAATCTGGTGCAAAAGATTCTGCTTCAGCAGCAATGAATGTTCCTGGAGAAGGGCCTTCCTTAAATAATAAAACAAACTGGTTGGCGATACAGAGACAGTTGTCTCACTTGGAGAGACAGCAGACTAGTCTAATGAATATGCTGCAGGTCAGTGCCTTGTTTATTCCGGTGAAAAGAAATCTCTGGAATTTAGTTTTTGTTTTCTTGTTAAGCCACAATTAATGAAAAGAAATGTCCAGAATATCACACATTCTGGTGTCCTAATGGATAATATTGATTTTTTTTCTGAATACATAGCTATGTTAATGAAAATTTTCACTTCTTGGTATGCTTTGTTATATTATATTGTCATGGGTTATGCCTGTCTTAGAAACGAGCTGCTCGGCATCTTTTGGTGTCAGAAATTTCATGTTGTCATATAGAAAAAACAAGAGCTGCAATATTACACAATAAACCACATAAAGTGACCTTACATTATTTAGAAATAAACATGTTGGCTTTAGAAGGGATGTTAGTAGCTTTGATGTCTATGCGAACAAAAAAGAACCTTAATGGCACTTTATCACCTTCTTTCATGGTCTGGGTTTGGATAATGAAAACTCCTGCTTTGTTTTGTTGTACATGAACCTTTTTCCCAGTAATTCACAAATGTGAACACACTGTTATGCACTGATGTATGCTATCTCTGACAACATGGTTTTAGTTTATTGGGCGTCTGTGGACTAACTACCTAATATCACTTGTGTGTTTGTATGTGCTACTAATTTCAGGATTTCATGGGAGGATCTCATGACAGCATGGTTACTTTAGAGAACAGAGTACGTGGTCTTGAGAGAGTTGTTGAGGAAATGGCCAGAGATATATCTCTGTCATCAGGCCGGAGAGGTGGTGGTTCCATGCTGGGCTTTGATTCATCTCCTGGTAGATCATCTATGAAATACAATGGTTTTCACGAATATTCTAATTCAAAATTTGGGAGGGATCGTGATGGCCGGATGGGATTTGCAGAAAGGTACTTTTCTGGAGATGGTATGGCTTCTGGTGTAAGAAGCTCTGAACCATGGGACTCATATGCTTATTCTGGATCAAGAAGTAGTATGAATGCCAGGAGAGGATTGGATTCTGTTTCATCTGACAACAGGGTGCCTAGAAATGAACGTGGAAATGATCAAGCAGGACCTAGGCGAGGTTGGGAGAAAGGACAGGGGCCATTTAGGTTTGGGGAGGGTCCTTCTGCTCGAAGTGCATGGCGAGCCTCAAAAGATGAAGCAACATTGGAAGCTATTAGGGTTGCTGGCGAAGATAATGGAGCTTCAAGGGCTGCTGCAAGAGTTGCTATCCCTGAATTGGATGGAGAAACTTTGAATGATGACAATCAAGGGGATGAAAGAGGACCAATTTGGGAGTCTTGGACTCGTGCAATGGATGCGGTACATGTTGGTGATATGGATTCAGCTTATGCTGAGGTTCTTTCAACTGGAGATGCTGAATTACTGGTAAAATTAATGGAACAAACTGGACCAGTTGTTGATCAACTTTCAAATGAGGTTGCGAATGAAGTCTTACATGCTGTTGGACAATTTCTTGTGGAAGAAAGCTTCTATGATATAGCTTTGAGTTGGCTTCAGCAGGTAAATTAGTATATTCCATTGTAGGAATAAAAAGAGACAAGTGTTTACTCAGACAACGATATCATAGAAAATGTTAACCTGTGGTCAGACTAAAACTGGTTGCTGATCTAATAAGAATGACAGTATGTGTTGATAGACTATATTTCTCTAAATTGCTTAGGGATGGATCTAAACATATTTTTGACAGTCACATGCTATGTTAGCATTACTGCCTCTAGTTCCCCTTCCTGCTTTCCTGGTGCAAAGCCAATCATTTATGATACAATGATTAACATTGCAACTTGCAAATAAGTTTATTTGTAGCATGTGATGGTGATCTGAAGTTGTGTGAGGCTGAAAACATCTGGTACTGATACTGGGTGTTTCCTCAATTCTCAATTACTGCTTAGTACACTCGCCAATTTTCAAACAGTGTTCACATTTATAGCTCTACACATTCCTTGCATTGTCATTTGGCTTCGCTCTTGATTTGGATTTCAATTTGGTATTGTCCCTTTAAACTGAACAAACAAAAAAGAGCTTTGAAAGGTTTGGGGTGGTTAAGAAATCAAGGAAGGGCAACAGGAGTAGAAAATCAAGGAAGGGCACCCACAAAGATTAACTTGCCAGTAACTATATGCTAAAGTAACCGAAGCATTCTTAAGACATCTTGGTAAAAAGTCCATTTGGATGGAGACTAGAATTTTGACTGATTGATGCTTGGTCCTTTGCCCTCAAACAGAATCCTGGCTTTTCATTTGGTCTAGAATGAAGGCCTCCCACTTTTACTGGATTGCTACAAGGTTGAAGGAAAAATGATGTGAAGTATGTGAAGGATATTTGTTGCTTTCTCCAATGATCAAATGGCTTTCTGTTTGTTGGATAGTTGTTTGTTCTTTGTTTGCTCAACAATACCGATAATTATAAGGTTCTGTCTGGACAACAGGTATGCACTGGCATGCTTGTGAAAATTAATAGTTGCATCAATATTGGAACCAATGCAATACTGTAACAGTCCAACTTATGTAATGTCCAGACATACAAACTAAAGTTGTGAGATGATATTTATAAGCTATAGACTTCTGAATTTAGGTTGGCCAAACAACGATTTGAAAGAAAGTTTAGTTGTCATTGTTTGGGGGATAGGAAATGGGCAGGGCTTCTTTTATTGAACAGAATATGATATACTCGCCATGCTCCAGTTGTTTCTCTAGAGATGTTAAAACCTTTGTTTGGTCCAGACATTCGTTTTTTTTGGGGGGGATAGGAAACGGTATTACTTTGAACTACTACACATATCCAAGTGCTGAATATCATGATTGTTGGTGCAGTTGACTGATCTGGTAATGGAAAATGGGTCTGGTTATCTTGGAATCCCACTGGATGCGAAGAACGACCTCTTGCTGGGACTACACGAAGCTACCGCCATCGAGCTGCCTGAAGATTGGGAGGGGGCGACGCCTGTTCAGATAATGAAGCAGCTAGCTTCATCATGGCGGATTGATCTGCAGCAGCTTATCAGTTAGTGCCATGGGTTGCTTACATGAGTTAATTTCATTTGTTCATTGCCACCTATTTTTTCTCTTTATATATCTTGCTATTAGGGGTATAAGTATTAGGTTTGACAGAACCTCGGAGTGGAGCTGTGTTGACATGGATTGGTGTTGTATGTGGGGGGGGGGGGGGTGATATGATGTTGATATTGTTTATTACCTGTGTCGGCTTTCCTATTTATAATGTTATTAATTTCATTTTGCAATTTCTTTCACCGACTCAATTCGCAGTTCTATTATGTATCTTGATTTCTTGTATTCTTTAGAGACTGGGTGGGTTGATTGATAAACGTAGAGGATCGAGAAGGACGCATCGCTTTGCTTTTCGTCTTGCTGCCCTCTATTGGAGCGGGCCTCTCCAACTTAATGCAGATTGACAATAATTTGTTCGAGAAGATGAGAGTTTCTCCCAGATGACGGTATCTACTCTTTAGACCAATTTGAAGATGCAAATCTGAAGCCCATGATGAATCTTGCTTGAACATTATAAGAGCACTAAACTTCATTCTGTAGTGAGATATTTCTCCAGGGTTCTCAGGCAATTTCTTGTTACATTGTCTGATTGTGAATTTGTGATGTGAACTCGGTACCTAATGCAGCAACAGAACTTCATCCGTGTCCACAACCTCATCGTCCCCTTGTACTACTAGCTGACTGATGTGACTCGGTACCTAACGCAGCAACAGAAGTTTATCATTGTTGTCCACGATCTCATTGTTTCTCATTTGCTTACGATTATAAATCAAAACTTGAATTTTTAATCTTAAATTTAAAATTTATTTTGAAGTTTTTTTATAGTTTATTTTTAACCAATACTTTTAAATAGCTAAGAACATGTATATAAAAGTTTTATTCATGATTTATTATTTTATTTGTAAATATGTTTGTAAATATGTTGTTTGACTTTTTTCTTGAAAAAAACAAAAAGTTGACAACATCTCTGTCAAATCCATTTAATCGATCTTTATACATTCATTTCAGCGGTAAGTATTTTGTATGCTTTTGTATAGAAGAAAAAGGTCGGTCCATACCATATTTATCTTCATGTGTGATTTGATTGTTGTTGCTCCTTTTTTCTTTAATTTTTAGAACGAACGGTACAAGAACGTGCCAATTTCATCGAATAAAGTGGGTGGTTGGCACATCTGTAAAAAATAATAATTTATGAATAAAATTTTTATATACATGTTCGTAGTGATCTAAAAGCCAAGACTAAAAATAAACTAGGATAAAAAAAACTTTAAAATCACCTCTAAATTTAAAGTTAGAATTTTAGATTTTGGTTTATTTACATAAACAAACATGAAAAAAAAGGATGAAAGCCTACGTACCAGTGGAAGCTATTATGTTAATACACATCAAGGACTCATGACCAGTTATGTTATGAGATGTTACTTGCTAGCATTTTATGATCTGCAGTGTGCACTTCTGGAGAGAGAAAATAGAAGAGATAAAATATACTTGTTTATTTGCTACGATGAGTTGTAAGCTTAAGGTGCACTCCATGTTCAATGCATAATAATATTCTCTTGGGTTACAAGGTTGGTCCAACGCTAAAAAACACGCCCTCCGTTTCAAAGATGTAAATATTTTTGGATTTGAATCATACATCAGAATATAAATATTAAAGATATTACTAATCAATCAATTCCTAATTAAAACTCTTCTTATTTTATTCCCCATCTAACCTCCTACACCATTCCTTACTTATTAGGGAACATCTTTTGTTTTAAACAATTATCTCTATAAATAATCTAGAAATACTTAAAATTGTTCTCATTTTATCCTCCATCTAACCGTATTAAGGTAGTAGTAGTTGCTGTAATGCACTGAATATGACAACAGATACTATGTTAGGTTCTCTGCAGCTGGAAAAAAAAATGTACATAGAAGCAACAGCAGTGAACGGAAGAGGAAAACGTAGAGATAATTTTTGTTATTTTTTTTCTTACAGCCATATCTTATGTATATGAATAGCTCATCTTAAAAACTGCTATAAAAATTATGATGTACAACCTTTAGTATTTGTTATGTGGCCAGAAGCCCAGAACTAACCAACCTCGTTTAATCGAGATTGGAGGGAGTATAATGGTAACTTTATGACTCTTCGTTCTAAAAATATAAAATTCTAAAAATAAGTATTCTTTTAGAATTTGAATCTTATTTTAAAATATAAATATTTAAATACTATTTATCGTACTTGTCACATCGCACCGATCACTTTTCGTTTAAAATTATTTCTATTTTATCCTTAGCTATCACCCCTGACGGGAAGGAGAGGAGCGACGTGATCGAGCTCGACGGGGAGGCCGTTCGCCGGCGACGGCAGCGGGTCCCTGACGAAGGTGTCGTCCTTCTCCCCGCGGCAGAGCCTCCACCTGAAGTGCCTCACCAGGTAGTGCATGGTCACGAGCGTCTCCACCCTCGCGAGCTCCATCCCCGGGCAGATCCTCGGCCCGCCGCCGAACGCCACGAACGAGTAGGGCGGCGGCGGCGGCGCCGCCGCCTGACTGTCGAACCGCGACGGCTCGAACTTGATCGGCTCGTGGTAGATGGCCGGGTCCATGTGCGTGACGCACGGCGCCCAGAACACCTGCCACCCTCGGGGGATGCGGTAGCCGTCGAGGTCGACGTCGTCGAGGGCTCGCCTGAAGCTGCCGAAGACGGGAGGCACCATGCGAAGCGTCTCCTGCGCGACGCGCCACGTCAGCTTCATCCTCGCGACGTCCTCCCATGTCAGGGCCTCGCCGCCGTCCTTGCTCCTCCCGATCTCGTCGTGCTCTGCGTGCGTGCGTGCGTGCGTGCATCGTTGTCAGGGGAGTGAGTTCGTTCTTGGCGGAAGGAAGTGGTGGTGATGTGGTGTATGTACTTGCCTTGGGCCATGGCGGCGAGGGTGGTCGGGTCGTTGGCGAGGTGGCGGATCATGAAGGTCATGAGGGTGGCGGAGGTGTCGTGGCCAGCGGTGAGGGAGACGATGGAGTTGTCGATGATCTCCTCCTCGGTCAGCAGCGGCCGGCCGCCGTCGCCGTCGCCGTGGCGCAGGCTGACGAGGTAGCTGATGAGATCGTCCGATGGGAACGACCTGCCGTGCTCCAGGCTGGCCTTCTTCTCCCTCACGGTCGCCGCGAGCAGCCGGCGAGCCCTGGCGCTCGCCCTGAGGCTCCTGCGGAACGCGGTGAACGGCAGGTCCAGCGGCACCGACCATATGCCCTCCAGCATGTCGGCGAACGCGGCGGCGAGCTGCTCCCGGATGCCGCCGCGGTCGAGCCCGAAGAGGATCGTGGCGACGATGTCGAACGTCAGCGTCTTCATCAGCGGCAGCACCGTGACGGCGCGTTCGCCAGCCCACCTGTCGGCGAGGTGGCGCCTGACCTCGCCATCGATCTTGCCCACGCACCGCCGCAGCATGTCCGGCCTGAGGAACTGCATCAGAGCGCCGCGCACGCGGCGGTGGTCGTCGCCGACGAGCTCCAGCACGTTCCTCCTCCCGATGATCGTCGCCAGGCTCCGGGGCTGCTTGGGCGCCAGCGCCTCGCTGAGGAACACCACCTTGTTCGCCGCCGGGCCTGCCACGAACACCGTCGGCGCGCCGAACAGCGACAGCTTCGACACGGGGCCGTACCTGTCGATCCTGTCCTGCAGCCACCGCTCGGCGGTGTTCCGCCGCATGGCGCGCAGGAGGCCCAGGCTCTGCCCGACCAGCGGCAGGCCGAGGGAGCCCGGCGGCAGGCCGCGCCGCGGCGACGGCGACGCGCTCCTCGTTCTCCCCGCCAGATAGACGGCCAGCGGCGTCAGGACGGCGACGAGGAGCGCGAGGATGACGGCGACAGCCATTGCGGCGATGATGGCAAAGCTGGGTCGACGATGAGTGTGAGGTTTTGATGTGTTGGGTGAAACGGACAAAAAACGCATCTGCAGTACAGCGTTTGTAACAGGTCATAGGAATCTGATTTAAATGCTTTCACGTACTCACTCCTAAAAGAGAACAATTCTCTTATCAGAGGTGGTGATTGTTTGCGTATTTTTATGGAAAAATCTAACGTTATATTTGTAAATAAAAATAATTTATTAATAAAACTGTTGTATTTGTATTTTTAGTAATCTAAAAATCAATGCTGGAAAATAAACTTCGATAAAAAATCAAAATTAATTCTAAATTTAAGATTGAAAATTCAAAATTTGGCTTATAAATAAGCAAAAACTTTGGCTTTTGAATGTTCAGTATGCACGGGCACTAGTGTCCAGTCAATATATGATTCATAATCTATTGAAATGTTTTGAAAAGTTCAAATTATACGTGTTTGCATGCCTTCAATCGGATTTTCAGAGTTGCGCTTGCTCTAATGGTATGTTTAAAGGTATAGTCTACTATAGACTTTTATTTGATCCACGTCAATAAGAAGAATTTGTTTTAGGATGATAAATGTAAAGATAGTGTTAGGTATGGTTTCTTCATTAAAACAAAATATTTTTTTTATTATACTACTTTTCTTTTTATCCATTCTCATGCAACGAAGTTTCCTTTAATAAATGCTAACAATCGACTCTAAACCATTGTCATACATAACAACGACTTTTCTCACGCCTTTTCTCTTTTCTACACGTCACTAAATTTACTTGCGTGAGATTATTAGAGTCTAGTGACTTGATGTCTCTTTCTCAATCAATCAATTGTACTGACACGCCTCCTTCAGAGTTGCGCTTGCTGTGTGATGTCTCCTTCAGTACTCTTGTCGGATGAAACCGAAAAGCATGGAAGGCTACAGTAAAGACAGCCCTGGGAAGGCTATGTCGCATCAAGATCAACACCAAGTCGATTTTACAATGTATCATTTTTCTTTCTTCTCCCAATCAAAGACCAGATTTTCACCTGGCCACCGCCTCGTCGATTTTTTGTGCATTCTGCTCTAACATTGGCATCGACTATGCCTTCATGTTCATCGTCCCACTCACGCAACATCAGCTTGATCACCCAATCAACCGTTCAACAATGTCGACTTTCTATGCCAATTGTCTATTTGTCTTTGAGTATGCGTCTAAGCCATCAAGCTCCAGGGCACCACTGGGTCATCTCCTCGGACCATGTCATGCCCCAAAATTCTTTTTCTCCCAAGCCCAATTCACCAAAATAAATTGTTGAAGTAAATTGTTTAATTTAATCCAGAGCTAGTCTTAAATAAAATTCTATAATTAAACATAAAAGTGACCTGACAGGATTATTTAAAACTTTTCCTAGGACCAACTCACTAAAAAGTGAAAACTAAAGAACATCAGAAAGTAACTTTAATAATTTTAAAATCCCCTTCCCTTTCTTTTTCTCCTTCAATTTTCTTCCCTTGGCCAGTGAGCCGAATTTGGCCACTCTCCCCCTCTGGCCCGCCTCTCTCTGCCCTTTCTTTCCTTGGGCTAGCCCAACTGGCTCCTCTCTCCCATCCCTCTCCCTCTCTCCGTGGGCCGGCCAAAGGCTGAGGCCCACACCACCGATCAAGTCCACCTTCCCTCCCCTTCTCCCCCGAGCCAGCGACAGGAGGCCCCACATGTCGAGGTCATACCCAACCTCCCGCCGCCGGCTCGGCCAATCTGTAACCGTCGACGCTACGTCACTCGGGCGCCAACTGCCCACGTCCGCTGCCCATGCGCCCCACCTCCCCACTGCCCGCTTTTGCCGCCCTGCACTCCCCACTTGCCAAGTCCCAATGGCTATTAACCGGAGTAGAACCAGTCATCCCCTACCTCCCCATGTCACCGGCACCACTACCCCTCTACCCCCCCATGTCCGGCCGCCTCATGCCCATAAAAACCTTCGCACCGGTCTCCGGCCCCTATCTTTTCCTCGACTCCCCCACATCTCCCTGTGCCCACACCCCGTTGCTACCATTCGCCATCGCTCACCGCCGCGCGCCGTTGCCGCCTGGAGCCAACGCCCTCACCACATTTGTGCCGCCGTGCTGCCTCACATCCACACCTTGGCATCTACCCTACCGTTGGACCCGCCACTACCAGTGCTCGCGCTTGAGCACCACCGTGCCCTTTTCCTCTCTCATTTCCTGACCACCCTTTCTCTCTCTTCCTGCGACGTGCTGCCATGCCTCGTCGTCATGCGCGTCGTCGCCGCCGAGTCCACGCTGCCCGTCACTAGTCAGGCTCTGCCTCCTCCCTTTTCCTGTGGACCTAGTTGTGGTCCCGGTCCATGGTGGTCTCTCTACGCCCGTGTCGCTGGCGAGTGGGTTCCGCCTGTCAGCACCATTCCCTCCTATCGCTGACGTCAGCGCTCCCTTTAATGCACAATAATTGTACTTGGGACTTTCTGTTTAGTCTAAAAACACAAGGAACTTTCTAAAATTCTTAGAAAGTTTATCTGAGCTCCGTTTTAGTCCATTCAAATTATAGTAAATTTATTTAAAAAATGGTTTCGTGTACTGAAATTAGTTGACTTATAGCATGTTTTGCTTGTGTTCATGTAGAATCCAGCACCTCCGACTCCTCAGTTTATTTTGAGAGTTTTTTACGATCATTGAAAAAATACCTCAAGGTACCATTTTTCAGTGTAAAAAATATGGTGCGTTGAGATAACAAAAATTTATACTAAAATTCTTGATACCTTGAGTTACTTTTCACGTATTGTAAAAATCCCTTATTTTGAAGCGGTTACATAGGTCCGTGCCGCTCTAGAGCAAGGCAACTTGCGCATCCCCATTGACCGTATTGATCCCAACATTACAAATGTCCCGCTTTACATTCAAAGTGCATGTTTTATTTATAGTTATTCATGAGTTGATGCTTATTACTTAGCCGTCAATTGATTACCCTATTTCCATTGCTAAACCTGGGGGTTATATGATTAGCTGTTGGTTTAGGTATTTGCTTAACTATCCTTAGCTCAACTAGTTCACGGGGAAATGTTGTTATTAATATCTCATCTAGTCGATATTAATGATAGTGGACAAATGCCCTAACGAGGATAATTTTAATTAAATAATTTATTTATGATATCTAATATTAGCACAAAATTTAAAATCTATAAATATAAATTTAATGAATTCTACTTTATACAAACATGTTTTGTATCTAATACAACTTTCTATTTTCTTATAATAAATAAAAATGTATTTACATTTGTATATATCAATTGAACAAAATAACTGTGCAATTCTGAAATAACACGCCATTCAAAGTCTAAATTTTTTGTGAATTTAAAAAAATTTGCTGTGTCCTCTGATATTACATAAAAAGGTAAATTTAAATATTAAGTGATCATATAATATCTAGTAAATATTTATTGTACGAGCTGTTTTCAGTTTAAGAAAATATATGAAATTTTTAACAAAGATAAATTACTAATGATGTTTTCATTGGTTGTGTTTTAATTTGTTATTGTCATGCGGTGGACATATATTTCAACGGTTAAAAAAATATTCTGCAACGATGCATCATTTGATAGATCAAGTAATTTACTTATTTCATCTTAAAAAATGGTGCCAACAAAATATTTTTAGAATCCTAAATACTTATTTATATTTCCTAGAGATTTATCTATGATTCCTTTGTTAGTGATTTGACTATTTGGACGTCCAACCGAAGTGATATAAAACCTTGATCGATCTTATCATTTTTTGTTACGATTGTTGTTAAGCAAGAATGATTTTTGTTTGGCAAAATAGAGTATATAGCATTTCTCCCCAGTTGTCCGACTAACAAAAGTCACTTCATTCAAGGCACAAACAAAGGGAAAAGAATGTACTGGCCTTTGCTGCCGATATAATCACCTGATAGCAAATTTGAACAAAAGGACAACTACTATTGTTTGCTAGCACAAGGCGATTGTGTTCAGAAACTTTTATCTTTTCCAATAGGTAAATTTGCATAAGAGTAAATTTCACAAAACTATGTATATATGCCATTTTTTTGTTTGTTCCTTGCATACCCATCTGGCTGATTTAACATCATAGCTTACACATTTTTTTTAATGACAAACAAAAGATGAAGAGACATTTTTTTTAACAGCATAGCTTAGACACCACTACACATTTGTATGCACAACTATACCAAACCTTTGATCACAAGTCACTGCATTTCTGAATATCTTTACGACAGCCTTCACGTCTGCAACGCTCCAGCTCTTCAACCATCTGTAGAAAGCAACAAACTGAAACGGATGGCAGTACACAGAAGCGAATGGGCCAATTTAAGCATGAGCATATTCAGGGGTGCTTCTGGTCTCAAGTTCAATTGGGAGCCCAAGAACAGGCATCGGAGTAGGATCTTTCCTGAACCTTCATCTTTGCAGCACAATTTCCACCTGAACTGCCTCACTAGGTAGTGCATTGCTACCAATGTCTCGCTTCTTGCAAACTCGTTTCCAGGGCACATTCTTGGACCTCCCCCAAACGGCACAAAGCAATAGGGTGGGATTGACGACTGGTTATCAAATCTAGCAGGGTCAAACTTGCTCGGGTCGTCGAAAATTTTTTCGTCTAAATGTGTGACAACTTGAGCAGTGAAGACCTGGCATAGCACAGAGAATGTGTAGGAGAGCAAAAATAAAAACAATAAAAAAGAGTTGGGTATATTGTTCAAATCGACATTACTGCGACGCTAATGTCAGGAGGGCAATGCAGAAGATATCCAATGACACACCGAACAGAATTACTTGACAGAAAACAATACTTACTTGCCAGCCTTTTGGAATCTGATAACCCTTGTATTCGATGTCTTTGATAGCTGTTCGGAAGCTTCCAAGAACTGGAGGAACTGTACGCAGTGTCTCCATTGCTACCTTCCATGTGTACTTCATCCTTGAAACATCATCCCATGTCAGAGGCTCATCAGGTCTTTTGTTCCTAGCAATCTCCTCTTGCTCTGTGGTTCACCATACAAGTACAAAATGATACCACTACAACTCAGGATCAAACTACGAGCACAATAGAGTATTAGATACGAATTATTTTTATTAAATAAACATTTTTAATAAGTAATTTTATTACTAAACCACCAGGTAAATTTTTTTCAAAAGCTAAACCTTTTGGCCACGCCAGTGTGGATGGCGTGGCAAGACAACGCTGCTTTGGCGTGGCAGTCTTGCCACGTCACCGACAATGACGTGACAAGCCGTTTCGCCAAACCAATATTGCCGGCGTGGCCAAAAGGTTCGTACGGTGAAAAATATTTTTCCTAGAGGTTTAGTAATAAAATTATTTATTAAAAATGTTTTAAAAACAAAAAAAAATTCTACTAGATGCTCACCCTCAGTTATCCTGCCAAGGATGTCTGGCTCGTCGGCTAGGTAACGGAGCAAGAAGGTAATAAGAACACACGATGTCTCGTAGCCAGCAATTAGGAGCACCATCGCATTATCCACAATGTCCTCCACCGTGAGAGAGTGCACGCCTTCGGAGCGTAGAGAGAGCATGTATGTGAAGAAATCATCAGCTGAACTGGAAACGCCGTGCTGCAACGCTTCTTCCTTCTCACGAGCAATCTGCCAAAGCAACTTCCTGACCCTACGGCTCGCACCCAAGCCCTTGTTGAACGTGGTGAAGGGTATATTCACAGGAAGTGATAGCACGGCCTTCGCTATTCTCCCAAACTCGGTGGCTAGGGCTTCTCTGATAGGACCTGCTCCTTGTCCAAAGACGACCGAGCAGATGATGTTAAAGGTGAGCCTCTTCCCCAGCGGCGCAACCTATAAGCATGAAAGAATCACTCAATACACATATCCATATCATGAAAATTTGTTTTGAGCTATACATAGATCTTGCAGTTCAAACAACATTAAGCTAAAAAAGAGAAGAAAAAAAAAAGAGTAGTTTTACGGTTTGAGAAGGTACCAGGAGGTACCACTTTTTTCCTTGTCCATCTTCCGGATATACTTTGTCACCATCTCTGGCTTCAGAAAGCCCTGCAGCGCACCGCGGACTTGCTTCAGCTCCACGCCTGAGAGCGTCAGTATGGAGCCCCCCAGGAGGGCGCCGGCCGCCTTTGTCTGGGTGAAAATGAGGCCCTGGCTGCTGAACGCAAAGCGATTGGCAGCCGGGCCGGCTATCAGCACCGTCGGCGAGCCAAACACTGACATCTTAGACACTGGACCATACTTCTTGATCCTGCCCTGGTACCACTCGTAATCAGTACTGCTGCGGAGTAGGGAGATGCTCTGGCCGATCAATGGGAAACCCAGGGTGCCTGGAGGGAGATTATAGGATGAGTACTTGCACCTAGTAGCATAGAGGAGGAGGATGGGAATGAACAAGGCAAGCAGCAGAGCAAATCGCATGGATGAATCCATTGGCATGGTATGTTATGCACTATTCAGGTTAGCTGATCAGTTTGCAGATCTGTACATATATAAAGGTAAAGCAGCGTTGTTCCTTTCTCTATGATACATAAGGAAATATGATTTAAATTTTTTTGATGTTTTCTTTAGAACACATCAGAAGGCTTAGGTGGCTCACCTGAATATATTACTATCTCAGAAGTCATGGAATAAAAACAAATGACCAGTTTAGGCTGATAAGGGGAGGGGAAGATTACATTAACAAATCCCTGCTGGTGGAACCAGAGCAACAATTTTGATTCATGATAATGGAAAATATTATCTATTAAGTAAACAAATCCATCCCTATCCACATAATAGGACCACCTTAGAATGACATCTGCGAAGTACTAAATATAAATGGAAGCCACTTCAACATCTACTTGAAGAATGAAAAAAAAATGATTATATCCGATAGAATTTCTGCATTTGTGCTAGTCAAAGAATGACATTTTCCCCTCAAATGAGGGGCAGAAAAAAATCCCATAGAAAAGGTTTTTTAAAAAAAGGAAGTAAAGAGACAGAAGCAACAAAAGAGATGAACTGAATATCATCTAACAATAGGTACAGGAAAGATGCTACTGTTTGCTGTTAGTTAGAGAGAATGTTTTGCACACAGGAGCACTAAATTTGGCAAAGCATAACAATGAAAACATCTGTTGACAACAATTTGGTCATCCCCAAGGAAACAACCCACATGTTATGTGATGGGATATTCTGAACAACTTTAAAGTTTTGGATTCTTTTGCATAGTTGCAGGACTCTTTATCAACCAGCACAAGAGTTCTTTCTGCAGGGAAGCCCACGGAGCGATCTTAGGATCAAGTTTTAGCCTTGGCATGAGCCATATATGCAGGACAGGCCTTCCTTTTGGTATATCATCATGCATAACATAAGCCAGGAATAAAATGTAGGCATTTAAAAAACTAGAAGCGGATTGCACACAGTGGAGAAGGTTAGCTCTAGTTATACACTTATGAGTAATTTTACGGTACTTGAGTAGATACTGTGAGGTATCAAAATTTTAGTGTAGGTACTAGGAGATACTAAATTTTACGCTAAAATTTTAGCACCTCTCGATACCTTCTCAAGAACTATAAAATTGCTCATACACTTATATGTATTAAAAACTAGAAGCAGACAGTTCATCCCCTAATGTAGCATGGCAATTTTGTGACAATGTTGAAACAATCAGTGGATTATCAGCAGGATACACGACAATGACCTTAAGGGTTATGTGGATCCTGAAAGATAGGAAACCAGGGATAGAAAATGACAGGTTAGATAACATATTCCCAAAACCCATCATTGTCAACTTCGATGAAGATAAAAAAAAAACACATATGGGGACAAACAGATAAGACTTCACATGCCTACTCCATAGTTATAGATTTCGAGAGAACACCACAAATACAGATTTCATTGAACTACATAGTTTGACCGAAAGAATACCAATATTCAGCAATCCCCAGATCAGGAGATCACTGTTTCCTAGTATATTGATTTTGAGCTGTCATTGCATCTGCGCATCACAGCTCATCCCACAATTAACAAAATCAAACAACATTTCACTGACCAACGAGATGTAAATCAAGAAACCCCCCAGGACAGCTGAGAGCTAGTGACCAAACCACAGCTGCAAGAACTAGGTGGCCCCATACCTCTGACTACTGCTGCTGCCTTCAGCCAGCTGGGGCAGCTGGAACGTCGGCTGCAGGCTAGGGTGCATGAGAGAAAGCTGGCCGCCGGCGCTCCGGCCGGCCGTTCCCGCCGCCGAGGGGAGGCCTGTGCGAGGCTGCGCCGAGCGGCTGCCGGTCAGACCGGCAGCTCGAGCTCGGGAGCCCCGGGAATTATCGAAAACAGATCCTCCAAGAGCATTTCCAAAGCCAAATTTTGTTTCCAAAATCTATGGTTTTAGCGAGTCTTCAAATAATATGATAAAGAAAATTTTACTCAATCTTCAGTAATTTAGTATATTTTAGTTGACAAAATTAAAATTGGGCCTACAATCTGTTATTTTCAAGTTTAGTCCACGCCGTCCCGCCCTGGCCTTCCTGCGACACGCGCCGCCGCCTCTCCACGCCGCACGCTACCGCGTCTTGCCCCGTGCCGACGTGCCTCCTGCCTCGCGCCATCGCCATGCTCGCTGCCACGTCACGGCGCCCGGAGGCGGCGACGCACGGCGCAGCGGTGGCGCGTGAAGGAGATACGGAATAGAAGTACGTCCTACTTTTCTATGGATGGCAAATGAAACTTAGACTCTTAAATATAGACGTAAACGAGTAGATATGTCAAATTACTAAATTTAAAAAACTTATATGGGAAACTATTGGAGAGTTTTTTTTTGAATTTACAAAAAAACAGGGGTAGGAAATAGGGATAGCAAATTCTTAAAGATGCTTTAATTTCAGACGAAAGTTTATCATTGACGTGTAGGTGTCAGTCTAATGGGACCATGTGTCAGTGTCCTGAGTTTCTCTTAACTAATATCAGATAATCTTGTTCTGGATTTATCATCATGGCCACGCCGGGATTCGTCGGCATTAATCAACGTAAAATCTAACTAGTGTGTGCGCACTCGATATATTTACCTGTAGACGTATCGATGATCATCCGATCTCACACTGAGCTGTTCGATCCACACGTGGTCTTACTCTGCTAAAAATATACTACTAGTCCATCAAGCAAATTGGAACTGTTTATGTTTCACATACAATTTTCTCTTAAACTACTTATCTGATCTCTACTATTCGATTACATTTTTTGTTTGAACAATTAAATCTTTATAACCAGATCTCACATGATTATATTTTGATGAAAAATTATAAATTACTTTTATAATATATCTAAATTACTTTTAGATTTTAAGTTACCTTTTTGACATATACAAATAAATTTAATAGAACATAAAAGTAATTTACATATATTATAGAAGTAACTTAAAATAAAAGTAAAATAACTTATCATGACATTTATCATGACATTAGAAGTAAATCCATTATGGAGTAAGATCAAATCTAATTTCTAGATAGACTTGTGTTTTTACCCCTATAATAGTTTTTTTTAATGTCGTAACAAGTTACTCTAGTTTTATTTTTAATTTGCTTCTATAATATATAATATATGTAAATAGTTTTTAGGCTTTATTAAATTTAATTTTATGACTAAGAAGTAATTTAATGAAATCTAAACATAATTTAGATATATTATAAAAGTAATTTACATATATTATAGAAATAATTTAAAACAAAAAAGTAACTTATCATAACATTAGAATAACATTAGAAGTAAATCCGTTGTAGGGTCATGTTGTTTAAATCTAATTTTTAGGTGAACTTAGGTTTTTATCCCCACCAATAAATTTCTTTTAGTGTCTTACTTTACCTTTGTTTTAAGTTACTTCTATAATATAATATATGTAAATTACTTTTAGGCTTTATTAAATTTATTTTTATGACTAAGGCCGCATTTGTTCACACGGTAGGTAAGTTAACTTCCCTGGCACGGAATAGATTAATTAATTATTAATTATTAAAAAAATATAAAATAGATTAATATGCTTTTTTAAAACAACTTTCTTATAGAATTTTTTTATAAAAAATACACTGTTTAGTAGTTCGGGAACCGTGAGCATAAAAAACGAGGGGATAAGTTAACTTATCAACCCCAGCGAACGCGGCCTAAGAAGTAATTTAATCAAAGCTAAAAGTAATTTAGATATATTATAAAAGTAATTTATATTTTTTCATAAAAACAAAATCATGTGAGATCTTGTTATAAATATTTAATTGTTACGAACATAATGGTGTAATCGGATTATAAATTGGATGAGTAATTTAATATAAATTTCCATAAGAAGAAAAAAAATACATGCACTTTTCGATATACTAGTAGCAACTAGATATAAGATTGAGGTAGCTGTTTTGACATTACAGACAACAATCCCATTGTAGACATGTTCACGGGAGAAGGTGTAGTTCTATTTTAGTAAGCTGAGTTATCGTCGGTTAAGTTTAACACACTACTGTGTACTATGTAGCGGCGTCCATTAATCAATATATGTTCTGAAAAAGCCCAACTAGTAGATTTACACGGTGATCTGTTGGCTTTTGTAAAGAACGAAGCGAATCAATATATTTATAAATGAAATATATTTTATAAATAAAATTTGTTTATAAGTATTCTTATAGCATCATCTGTTCCTATAACTTATTTTTGGAAAATTAATCTAAAAACTAATCTACTTTTACTCTAGCTTTGGCATCTTGTTGTCTTCTTCACTACCAGTGTCCCCCAACTCCATCGGAGAACCTATGAATCAAGATTTGCGGTTTAGGTTAGGGCAGGATAAGGGTCAAGAGAGGTGAGTTTTCTGGGCATAGATTCTCTGGGATTAAGATCATGTGTAGTTGGAACTACAACTGCACAATAAGGACCGCAAGCATTCTGAGTCATCCATATTTTGATCCAACGGTCTATATACACAGTCATAATATATAAAAAATATTTATTGCTACATTAAAGCTTGATGCTACACTGGATCATTAATCTGAACCGTTGATTTTTTATCCGACACACCGGATCTTTGATCCGATTCAGAGTGGTTAGAAGGTGGAAAAGGTGGTGACCTCATCGACCGCAGAGACGACAAGAGAAGACCGACTAGTAGGACCTCACCAGCACCACCAAGGCTAACAGAAGAGCACTGGGTGGCGAAGGTAGTGGCGCTAGTTGGAGCAAGCGAGCTTGCCTTGCTCACAACCTCGCGTCGTGTACGAAAGAAGGGGAAACATTGGAGAGATAAGGTTAATGTGCTTATACAAATCTTGGATAAATTATGCCATCCACAAGTTATTCGGACCGGTGCGGCATTAAGGTGGACACACATGGGACTAACATTAAGTGAGATCCGAACCTTTATAAATACTTGATATTTTATTTTTCTCTCCTCTTACTGCTTTGAATATTTTATTGCAGATACCGAGTCTAACACACACAAAGATTTTTATTGTTTTAACTCTTCAGAGCGGGCCATAGGCTTGTGGCCAGGCCATACTTGAGAATTGAGATCACCTGCAGTTGGCAATATAACTGCAACTTTAGTTGTTATACTGACCATCGTTGAATCAAATAGGAGCGGTTCAGATGGAACAAAGCACTGTTCGACAAATTACTGTAGCAGTGGGAGTACTGTGGTACCTACTGTAGCAAATCCTAGTGAACAATATTTTTAGTTAATCTTGATCGTTCAATTCTAGGATATGACGATAAGGAAGACTTAAAACTGCTAAACTTGCAGTCTCTAGTCAAACTATATGAGATCCATATTCATAGCTTGTGGTCATGTAGATTATTGCAAATAGTGTATGAGACCCATTTTGGGAGCTCCAAGGCCCCCTATATTTCCAACATTGTGGATGCCCTAAGCGATCTCTTTTATTATAAGCCATTACACATTTCTCTACCCAATGATCATAAGTCATTGTATTTCTGAATAACTTCACCACAATCTTCACACGGGCAACAATACAATTCTCCAACCACATAGATAAAGCATAAACTGAAACGGGTGGTACTAGACAGAAACATATGGGATCATATCAAGAACGAGGATGTTCAGGGGGCGTTCTGGTCTCAAGTTCAATTGGGAGTCCAAGAACAGGATTCGGCATAGGATCTCTCCGGCAGCCTTCTTCTTTGCAGCACAA
Source organism: Oryza brachyantha (assembly GCF_000231095.2). Lineage (NCBI taxonomy): Eukaryota > Viridiplantae > Streptophyta > Magnoliopsida > Poales > Poaceae > Oryza > Oryza brachyantha. The sequence continues at coordinate 12,243,561 of NC_023169.2, read as the reverse complement.
TTTCCACCTGAACTGCCTCACTAGGTAATGCATTGCTACCAGTGTCTCGCTCCTGGCAAACTCATTTCCAGGGCACATTCTTGGGCCTCCCCCGAATGGCACAAAGCAGTAGGGCGGGATCGAAGACTGATTGCCAAATCTAGCAGGGTCAAACTTGTTTGGGTCCTCGAAATACTTTGCATCCAAATGTGTCACAGTTTGAGCTGTGAAGATCTGGCATCGCATAGAAAATTTGCGGAGAGTAATAAAAAGAAATATAAGAGTTTTGGGTATATTATTTAGATCGAAAAAATCACGGAGACACAAATATCATAATAGTAATGAAAAATGGGAATTAGTCAGCAGAAAAAATACTTACTTGCCAGCCTTTTGGAATGTGATAACCCTGGTATTCAATGTCTTTGAGAGCTGTTCGGAAGCTTCCAAACAGTGGAGAAGTTGTCCGTAGCGTCTCCATTGCTACCTTCCATGTGTACTTCATCCTTGAAACATCATCCCATGTCAAAGGTTCATTAGGCCTCTTGTTCCAAGCAATCTCATCTTGTTCTGTGCATAACCATACAAGTATAAATAATAGCAATGCTACTCAGAAGATTCAAATATTAAAATATGAGCAAAATACAGATAACTAGCTGCTCACCCTCGGTTATCTTGCTAAGGATGTCTGGCTCGTTCGCTAGGTACCGGAGCAAGAAGGTGATAAGAACAGACGATGTCTCATAGCCAGCAGTCAGTAGTACGATTGCATTGTCCACAATGTCCTCCACTGTGAGTGAGTGCACGCCTTCAGAGCGTAAAGAAAGCATGTATGTGAAGAAATCATCATCTGAACTGCAAAGCCCTTGCTGCAATGCTGCTTCCCTTTCACGAGCAATCCGCCTAAGCAAATTTCTGATCCTATGACTCGTGGTCAAGCCCTTATTGAACTTGGTGAAGGGTATATTCACTGGAATCGATAGCGTAGCCTTTATCATTGTTGCAAAGTCAGTGACAAGGGCTTCTCTGATAGGACCTGCCCCTTGTCCAAAAACGACCGAGCAGATGATGTTAAATGTAAGCCTCTTCGCCAGCAGTGCAGCCTATAATCATGAAAGAGTCACACATATACATATTCATATCATGAAAATTTGTCTTCAGCCATACGTAAGAATCTCACAGCTCAAAGAACATGAAGTGTAACAAGAGATTAAAAAGACGATGTTCATACCGTGACAGTCTTATTACCAACCCAGTTTAGGTCAATGTGTCTCTTGACTTCCTCATCCATCTTCCAAATATACTTTGCCACCATCTCTGGCTTCAGAAATCCCTGGAGTACGCTACGGACCTGCTTCAGCTCCTCACCTGAGAGCGTCAGTATGGAGCGTCCCATGAGGGCGTTCACCGCTTTTGTTTGAGTGAAAATGAGGTCCTGGTTGCTGAATACAAAGTGATTAGCCACCGGGCCAGTCAAAAAGACTGTCGGTGAACCAAACACTGACATCTTGGACACTGGACCATACTTCTTTATCCTGTCCTGGTACCATTGATAATCGGTATTACTGTGGAGGGCACGGAGTAGGGAGATGCTCTGGCCAATCAATGGAAAGCCAAGGGAACCTGGAGGGAGATTATAGGATGAGTATTTGTGCCTAATAACAAGGTGCAGGAGAATGGGTATGAACAAGGCAAGCAGCAGAGCAAAAAGTATGGATGCATCCATTCATGTGATCTATATGCTTCTATGCACAATGTAGGTTGGAAGATCAGCTTGGACATATGTACATATATATATACGTAATTCAGAGTTGTTTATGTCTACACTCCATGATAGTTAATGGAGTGTGATTTAACAAATGTGGTAATGTTAGGACTCAACAGAAGGCCTAGATGGCCCACTTTTATGTATTACTTTTCTCAAAAGTCAGACAACAAACAAAGGAAGAAAGCTCAGGCTAAGGTATATATGATAGATTAAGATAAGGGGAGGGTAAGACGCAATACAGGATTATTTTAACAATTCCATCAATTGTTATCTTGTTATCACCAGGGCAACGGGATTGATTCAAGATAGTACAAAATATTAGTTTTTGAGCAAATAATTACACCCCTAGAGACGTAACAGGATCAGTAGCAAAAAAAAAATGGAAGCCAATTCAACACCAGCTTGAAGAATGAAAAAAATATGATGCTAGCAATAGAATTTCTGCACTTGTGCTAGTCAAAGAATCACACTTCCCTCACAAAGGGAAGACATGGGAACAAATTACCTAAAATGAATTTAAAAAGGGAAGTATGTACACAAACAAATAAAGAGGTGGACTGAATATTCATTTGGATCTAATATTAAGCGAACGAAAGACGCTACTGTTTTGCTGGTAATCGGAGAGAAGGTTTACATACAAAAGCAC